>NC_080420.1:102800809-102888782 GCF_029873635.1 Malania oleifera
TGCATGTAAGATGGTTATAACAAAACATGTACAAGCATACACATACTAAAATTTAAGTGCAGGAATTTAAATAAGATAGAGAGAGAAGAATGACATACAGATTTGTTAATGAGGTTCGGCCAATACTGCCTATGTCCCCACCTTGGGCATACCCCCTAAGGATTTCACTAAACCTGCTCACTTAATTGGAGGGAGTAGAATCCATTTACATCCTCTCCTTACGGGGTGAGTGACTCACTCGAAAAATGAGCAGCTCGAAAGCTATCCCAAGTATAGGAGTTACGTCGTGTAATATTAAGCCCAAGGGCTAGATCGTCTCCTCAGGGAATGCGTTTTAATCTCAGATTTAACGTTCTCCCAATCAAAATTAAATTGGTACTGAACTCAGTTCAGATTCGGGTTTTCAAGATTGGTTGATTTCATTCTTAACAAATTAAATGACACGCGATTTAAAGTCCTAAAACTAGCATGCACAAAATTAAATAACAATAAATGAAACCCTAGGCTACCCAAGGAAATACCTAAACACGCATTATTAAATATGGCAACTACAAATAAGGAATTAAAACACACAGGAATGGAAACTCAATCAGATCCAAACACAGACTAAAAACTAAACTTTTAACACGAATCAATAATGCGAACTAAAATTAAACTATCAATCAACCTAAACGATAACGGGACACAATAAAAACACGAACTTTGTATGTTATTACTTTTTTTTTATTTTATACCAGAACTGAACCAAACTTCACTAAATTAATTAAATAAACTAAAGCATTATTTAAATCTATCACTAAATAAATAACCAAGTTGCAGCAATTTAAAATTACATCTTTCCATATACTTCAATAAAAAAAACAATAGTCACTTGAATAATAAGCAATTAAATCTAGATTACTTAAGCTTCAAAAAGAAGAACAAAAACATAATATCCAAATAAAATAAAGTAAAAGAAAAGAATAGAGAAGGAGAGAGAGAGGGAGAGTAAAACAGAGCCTGTGCTAGTTGGTTGTCCTCGGTTGAAGCTGGAACAGAGGGCTGTAGTCTCGGGTGGCTGTGATGAAGGCTGGAACAGAGAGGCTTGCTACTGCTGTGTTGCTGGCCGTGTGTTGGTGCTGGATGCTCACGGGCTGCTGTGTGTTCTCGGGTTGGAGAAACTGTTGCAGCAGAGAGTTGCTGCCGGTGTCGTGCAGGGGCTGCTGTGTGGAGTTGCAGCTGGTGTTGTTGCAGCTGCCGGAGCAGGAAGATGGCAGGGAACAGAGGGATTTAAGGAAGAAGAGTAGGGAAAGATTGGGGAAGAGAATAGGGAAGAATAATAAGAGAAAACAAAGACAGAACCAAGGGAAAAACAAGAAGAGAAAGGGGAAGAAGAGAAGGGAAAAGTAGGGAAGAGAAGAGCAAAACAGAAATTGAAAAATAAAATAAAACAAAGAAGAAGAAGAAGAAGAAGAATAGAGGAGCCGTCCGAAGAGGCTGCTCTGGGGGAGTTTAAAAATAAAAGAAAAGAAGCCCTACCCAGATTTGCCAACCCGACCCGGCCATGCATGGCCGGGTCACATCAAATATCCATTCAAGTATATATTTTTTTATTTTTTTTATTCTCTGTTCGTTGCAAATCTGACTCTTTTGGAGCCCGTATCTCACAAAACTTAAAACATGAAAGTTGTAGATGATCCTTTTATATTTCTCTAGAAATTTGAATCGTCTTAATCAGAGCTTAGACGGAAAAGTTATGCATGAAATACGAACAGGTGTCGGTTTTGATTCCCAGGAATTTTCCTGCGACAAAAAATTACCAAAACTTCATAAATTGTGCAATAAAGTTCAAGAATGATGATTTTGGCACTTTATTAAAATATTGGACAATTTTAGACATTTAATTAAAAATATAAACCGTAAAGCCCGGGTTAAACGTCCAATTACGCAATTTCGACGCGTAATCACACCTCCCAACTAACGTTTTGCTAGTCTCTAGCAAATGACGTGAATGAATTTCAGGGTGGTGCCTACAACTACAAACTCCAAAGCACGTCACTTATGCAAGTTTCATCGTTTATATGTGATTTGAGAGTAGTGTACTCACATAAAGTTAATCAGTGGCACATTCAGAGTTAATGCAATCATATAAGTTCGAGTATAAACAGGTAAACTCTCGAGGTGTATGTGATATGTGTGACTCAGTACACCTAGGACGCCAGTGGACACCTACAGAATAGTCGCTTTGACTCGGCCTAACTGGTATACCCTCAAAAACACTCAACGAAAATGGGTTCACTCATCATATATGAGGAGGAGTGTTGCGATCAAACATCCCACATATTAAAAGGAACAACGCTAAGTATATGGAGTGGACTAGTCTGGAAAGGATCTCGCCTATCTATGAGGTGTCGGGTCCTTCACCCTAACATCTTCTCACCTACTCGCCATATCCAACTGAGACCACCCTAGATCAACTTACTCACAAACTTGTCGTGAATATATCTGAGGCATTAACTGGTTAAAGCATCTTCATACGTGGAAAACATGTGTCGTGTCCTTGTGATATGTATTTGGACCGGCATTGACTTTTCATTTCATTTGCATGTGTATTGCTTATTCTTTATTTTGCTCATTCTTCATTTTCTGACTTTTCTTGATCAATTAGGACAATTCATAACACTTCTTTTGTAATCTTCATACCATCAATAGGAATTGAGCTCGAATAGTGGTCTATGAATTAAGTCTATCTCTAGGGGTGGCTCAGCCTTCACATTTTGAGTAGGCTACAAGACCTAGGTTTCTATCTCCCCACTAGGTGTCACCTCTAGGTTAGCAAATAAAAAAAAACAAAGACTAGTGTACAAAGGAATCATCCAAAAAAAATAGAATTGAGTTCTGTGAACTCTGATTTGATATTAACGCTCAAAAGGATGATAAATAGCTCAAGGATATCTCAAAAGGTGTCATAGTCGCCACGGGTGTTCTCTCAATGCTCACAGAAACCCTAAGTGCAATGAATCACGTGAATGTGTTTATTCAGCCTCGTAAGATGCCGTGTAAATACAGGAAATTATATAGCCAAATTAACACGAATGTACTACCAATCGATTTTTCATGGAGTCATAAGATCATATAAAGAGAAAACTACGCATGATTGACTCAAGTGTGTAATTCGTAAGTTATATGCAAGTATGCGAAGGGTATACAAAGTGTTAAGCATGACATAGTGCAGTGTAATTCCTCAGTGCTCCTCCTTTCTTTCTCTCTTTATTTGATTTTTTTCTTTTTGCTTTTTTTTTTTTAAATATGAAACTCGGTACGTGTACGTGCACAGTATCAAATGTGAATGCTCACCCCCCCCCCCCAAAAACTAAAGTAGAATATTGTCCTCAATGTGAAAGCGTAGGGGAAATAAATTTGTGCACGGTAAACAATTTAATGGAAAAGTACTATTGACGAATGTAAAAAGAAAGAAAAGGGAAAAACAAAACTAAAACAAATAAACGAAAAAAAAAAAAACAATAAAAATAAAAATAAAAAAGTAGCATAGAAAGGTCAGAAGACTCCCCTACGGTCTTGCAAAAGCAAGACCTCTTTGTCGACATCGAATGGGGTCATAAAAGGCTTTAGGCGCTGTCCATTGACTATGAAGCGGTTGCCATTCTTCGGATCTACAATCTCTACCGCACCATGAGAATGAACTTTTTCAACAATATACGGACCACCCCACCGGGATTTCAATTTCCTAGGAAACACATGCAGTCGGGAGTCATAGAGTAGCACTTGTTAAGAAGGGAAAAGTTGTTTTGCTTTGATGTTTCTATCATGTAGCAACTTCATCCGCTCCTTAGCCAAACGAGCATTATCATAAGTGTCCCTTCGAGATTCTTCAAGCTCGCATACCTGCAATTTTCTTAAACCTGTGGCATCATCAAGTGAAAGGTTAATCTGTTTGATAGCCCATAACGTACGATGCTGAATTTCAACAGGTAAATGACACGCCTTACTGTATACTAACCTGTAGGGAGACATCCCTAAGTTTGTCTTGAAAGCTGTTCAGTAGGCCCAAAGTGCATCAACAAGTTTTTCTGACCAGTCCTTACAATTAGGACGCACGGTTTTCTCAAGGATCATTTTGATCTCTCTATTGGCCAATTCAACTTGACCATTGGTCCGAGGGTGGTAAGGGGCAGAGACTTTGTGGGTTATACCATATTTTTGCATGAGTTTTTCAAAAGGTTTGTTACAGAAATGGGACCCTCCATCACTAATGATTGCCTTGAGCATGCCAAAGCGTGCAAATAACTCTTTGAGAAAACGTATGACAACCTTGTGGTCATTGGTCCGACAAGGTATTGCCTCCACCCATTTAGAAACATAGTCCACAGCGACCAAAATGTAAGAATGCCCGAAAGAAATGGGGAAAGGTCCCATAAAATCAATACCCCAACAATAAAAAATCTCAAGAGTCAATATGGGGGACATAGGCATTTCATTCTTGGTAGTAATTTTGCCTAATTTTTGACAGGCCTCACATGCTTTACAAAAATTTTCAACATTTTTAAACATGGTGGGCCAGTAGAGTCCACTTTGTAATATTTTTGAAACAGTTTTCTTAGCAGCAAAGTGGCCTCCACATATCCCACTATGGCAAAAATGCATCACAGAATTAAATTCATCATCTGGAACACATCTACGCACCAATTGGTCAGAACAATATTTGAACAAATATGGATTATCAAAATAACAATGTCTTACCTCAGCTAGGAACTTACGCTTGTCCTGGGTGAGCCAATGGTCTGGCATCCGGTCGGTGACGAGATAATTCACAATGTTGGCGAACCATGGAGCGTGTGACACAGAAAAGAGACGTTCATTAGGAAAGTCATCATTCAAGGGAGGGGACACCAGTACCTCAGGTAGCTGTAACCGAGAAAGGTGGTCAGCTACAACGTTTTCCACGCCCTTTTTATCACGTATGGTGATATCGAATTCCTGGAGGAGTAGAATCCACCTGATCAACCTGGGCTTGGCGTCCTTCTTTGCTAATAAATATTTCAAAGCAGAGAGGTTAGTAAAATAATGACAGGTGCACCAATGACATAAGAGCGAAATTTTTCTAAAGCAAAAAAAAACAGCTAGCAATTCCTTCTCAGTGGTAGTATAATTTCTCTGAGCATCATTCAAAGTTCGACTGGCATAATAACTAACCGACGGCTCGTTATCAATTCGTTAACCTAGAACAGCACCAAGAGCGTAGTCGCTAGCGTCGGTCATGATCTTAAATGGCAAGTCCCACCGAGGAGGTTGCATGATAGGCGCAATAGTCAAATGTTGCTTTAGTGTTTCAAAGGCCTGTTGACAATCATCAGTCCACACAAATTCAGTTTCATTTTGCAACAAGGTACATAATGGTTTAGCAATACTACTGAAACCCTCAATAAAACGTCTATAGAAACCGGCATGACCAAGGAAGGAGCGAATATCCCGAACTGTCTTAGGGACAGGTAACTGAGAAATCAGCTCTACCTTGGCCCTGTCAACTTCTATACCACGCTCATAAACCAAATGTCCAAGTACTAAACCACTACGTACCATAAATCGACATTTTTCCCAGTTTAGAAGTAAATTCTTTTCCTCACATCTTTTCAAAATCGCAATTAAATGTGTCAAACAATGATCAAAAGACTTACCGAACACAGAAAAATCATCCATAAAAATTTTGCACATATCATCTAACATATCAGAGAAAATACTCATTATACAGCGTTGGAAAGTAGCAGGGGCATTGCATAAACCGAATGGCATTCTGCAGAAAGCAAAGGTACCAAAGGGACAAGTGAAGGTAGTCTTCTCTTGGTCCTCAGGTGCTACGGCAATTTGATAGTAACCAGAAAATCCATCCAAGAAACAATAAAAAGAATTACCAGCTACTTTCTCTAATATCTGATCTAGGAAAGGTAACGGGAAATGATCTTTTCGGCTAGCCGAATTCAATTTACGATAATCAATGCACATTCTCCAACCCGTTACTTTCCTAGATGGGATCAATTCTCCATTAGCATTTTCAATAACAGTCAAACCAGATTTTTTTGGAACTACCTATGTTGGGCTTACCCATTTGCTGTCGGAGATTGGATAGATGATGTCTGCAGCTAATAATTTCAGCACTTCATTTTTTACCACCTCTTTCATGGATGGATTCAGCCTCCTTTATGCATCTCGAACTGGTTTAGCGTCTCCTTCGAGGAAGATGTTATGAGTGCAAATGGAAGGGTCGATACCCTTGATGTCAGCAATGGTCCATCCAATCGCTCCTCGATGTTCTCGAAGTACCTGCAATAATTTAGTTTCTTGTTCATGAGTAAGGTGTGAAGAAATTGCCACAGGGAATGTGCCATCTACTGGACCCAAGAAAGCATATTTTAGCTCGGCAGGCAATGGTTTCAACTCAAGTGTTGGGATTTCTTCTGCGGACGACTTCAGAATTTCTGGTAGGTTAATGGCCTCAAATGTAGGCTTACGCCAACTACTTGTATAACTCGCATCAAACATATGAGGACCACTATCTGGGATCTGCTCCTCTGATTCTAGCAATAATTCATCAATCCCTTCAATCTGCGCAAAAGAGTTATTTCTAAGTGCGGCATCAACGTCGAGTACCGACAGTAGCTTTGAAGTGTCGAAGTCATCTATCACATCGACTGCATGAGTATCTGCGTCATCACACTCACTAGACATCCTATGAGCGTTAAAAACATTCATTTCCAGTGTCATGTTCCCAAATGTGAGCTTCAGGATTCCGCTCCGACAGTTAATCAGGGCGTTTGAAGTAGCAAGGAATGGTCGCCCCAAAATGACAGGATCCTGATGAATGGTGGAAACAGGCTGCTGCATATCCAAAACAATGAAATCCATGGGATAGTAAAATTTGTCAACCTGAACCAAAACATCCTCAATAATACCTCGCGGAGCCTTTACAGATTTGTCTGCTAACTGTAGCATCATAGTAGTTTTCTTCAATTCACCTAAACCCAGTTGGTTATATAATGAAAACGGAAGCAGATTCACACTACTCCCTAGGTCAAGTAGAGCTCTCCCAATACGAGATTCACCAATCATAATGGGTATCGTGGGGGAGCTAGGATCTCTAAGTTTCTGTGGAGTCTGACTAAGAATCAATGCACTGACCTGCTCAGTTATGAAAGCCTTTTTCTTCACGTTCAGTTTCCTTTTTACTATGCATAGGTCTTTCATAAATTTTGCATATGCAGGGATCTGCTGTATGGCATCTAAGAGTGGAATATTGATTTTTACCTGCTTGAATATCTCTTGAATCTCCGTATGATACTTGTTGTTTTGTCCAAATGTCAAACGCTGAGGGTACGGTACCACATGTTGGTATTCCTTAACTAGCTCATCCTTTTTATTATCTGACTTTGTTAAAATTGAGCTGGCCGCATCTAATTTTTATTTTCCTTTATCTGTCTCATTTGTCACCTCAGGTGTCAGCGTGGTTGTTTGTTGGTCAGTGGCCATTTCAGGACGGGGAACTTCCTTTCCACTTCACAAAGTAATAACTGCTTTTGCTGACTCAAACATATCCCCTGAAACATTGTGCGCTGATGGTTGTGGCTGTCTATATACCTGGGGATTAGGCTGAGGTTGTGCAGGGAATTTTCCTTTTTCCAGGGTATTAACCTGTGTACTCATCTTGCTTACGGCATCTTTCAGTTCTCCATTGGTCGTAACTTGCATTTGCATGAATTGCTGGAGCATGGTTGCCACCTGCGCTACACTATCATCTGAAGCTTTCTTTACTGGAATGGGGACTAACACTGGTTGGAATCTTGGTGATGCGAAGCTCCGAGAAAACTGTTGCAGTTGATACTGCGGTTGAGGAGCTACGACTGGATTGTATGTCAGTTGTGGAGGCGGTGCATATGATTGAGGTGCCTGCTGATACCGTGAAGATAATGGACCAGGCTGATCATTTCTCCATTGAAAGTTTGGATGATTCCGCCACCCAGGGTTGTAAGTGTTTGAGAGCGGCTGATTCTGCGTCTTGTTAACCCAATTTACCAATGACACCTGATCATATCTGCTCTCTTGCAACACAGGTAAGAATTGACAATCCTGAGGTCTGTGGTCTGAAGTCTCACAAATCGTGCAAATCTCAGCTTTCGGCTTTTCAGATTCCATGACTTCCAATTTCTTAGATAACGCAGCTACAAAGGCTTGTAAGCTAGTGTCCTCTTTGACCTCATATCTGCCCTCGCCACTGATTGCTCGGATAGGTTGGGCAGCTATCGGCACCCATTCAGGTCGTGTGTTCCACTGCTGGGCACTCTCAGCGAGATCATCTAAAAATGATAAGCCCTTATCTGGTTCCTTACGGAAGAACATCCCATTGCACATAGACTGGAAAAATTGTTTACACATAGGGGTTAAAGCAGTAAAAAAATAGTTCACTAACCTCCATGATTCGAAACCATGGTGTGGGCATATGTTCATCAAGTCCTTGAATCTCTCCCAACATGCCTAGAATGTCTCGCCATCTTTTGCATGAACTGACTGATCTGCTCCTGCAGGTACTGAGTTCTCTGAAGAGGAAAGAACTTATGTAAGAACTCACGCTACATTTCAGGCCAGCTAGTTATAGAGTTAGGGCGCAAAGAATTAAACCAGATTTTTGCCTTGTCTTTCAGAGAAAAGGGAAACAAACGCAGTTTAATGTATTCATCAGTCCCAGCCCTATTAATAAAAGTGGTGCAAACCATCTCAAAGTCTGTCAAGTCCATCCGTGAAATTGGGGAATCACAGATAACATGCCATGCTTAAAAGTGAAATTCGGTGCATCCTGGGGCAACACAATGCATGAAGGTGTAGATGTGCGTGCAGGCTGTAGAAAATCTTCAAGTGTACGTGGTACATGTGCAGCCATAGCTTCTTCAAAATAATTGCCAAACAGATTATTCAGTTCAAATTCAGAATCACTCGCAGGACTAATAGGTGAACAGTTAAACTCAGTGCTATGTGTATCCCTACTAGTGCTAGGTGAAAGTCTACACAATCGATTCGAATTATCTCGAACCCAGGGCATCAAACATCACAATCGCCAATAGAAATCCACTAACGCGGCAATAGACAAAAAATTTTTCAATTTTTTGAATTTTCAAATTTTTTTCATTTTTCTATTTAATCAAAAAATAATTGGGAAAATGCAAAATTCGAAATTAAAACTGGAAATTCCCCGGCAACGGCGCCAAAAACTTGACTCACTCGAAAAATGAGCAGCTCGAAAGCTATCCCAAGTATAGGAGTTACGTCGTGTAATATTAAGCCCAAGGGCTAGATCGTCTCCTCAGGGAATGCGTTTTAATCTCAGATTTAACGTTCTCCCAATCAAAATTAAATTGGTACTGAACTCAGTTCAGATTCGGGTTTTCAAGATTGGTTGATTTCATTCTTAACAAATTAAATGACACGCGATTTAAAGTCCTAAAACTAGCATGCACATAATTAAATAACAATAAATGAAACCCTAGGCTACCCAAGGAAATACCTAAACACGCATTATTAAATATGGCAACTACAAATAAGGAATTAAAACACACAGGAATGGAAACTCAATCAGATCCAAACACAGACTAAAAACTAAACTTTTAACACGAATCAATAATGCGAACTAAAATTAAACTATCAATCAACCTAAACGATAACGGGACACAATAAAAACACGAACTTTGTATGTTATTACTTTTTTTTTATTTTATACCAGAACTGAACCAAACTTCACTAAATTAATTAAATAAACTAAAGCATTATTTAAATCTATCACTAAATAAATAACCAAGTTGCAGCAATTTATAATTACATCTTTCCATATACTTCAATAAAAAAACAATAGTCACTTGAATAATAAGCAATTAAATCTAGATTACTTAAGCTTCAAAAAGAAGAACAAAAACATAATATCCAAATAAAATAAAGTAAAAGAAAAGAATAGAGAAGGAGAGAGAGAGGGAGAGTAAAACAGAGCCTGTGCTAGTTGGTTGTCCTCGGTTGAAGCTGGAACAGAGGGCTGTAGTCTCGGGTGGCTGTGATGAAGGCTGGAACAGAGAGGCTTGCTACTGCTGTGTTGCTGGCCGTGTGCTGGTGCTGGATGCTCACGGGCTGCTGTGTGTTCTCGGGTTGGAGAAACTGTTGCAGCAGAGAGTTGCTGCCGGTGTCGTGCAGGGGCTGCTGTGTGGAGTTGCAGCTGGTGTTGTTGCAGCTGCCGGAGCAGGAAGATGGCAGGGAACAGAGGGATTTAAGGAAGAAGAGTAGGGAAAGATTGGGGAAGAGAATAGGGAAGGATAATAAGAGAAAACAAAGACAGAACCAAGGGAAAAACAAGAAGAGAAAGGGGAAGAAGAGAAGGGAAAAGTAGGGAAGAGAAGAGCAAAACAGAAATTGAAAAATAAAATAAAACAAAGAAGAAGAAGAAGAAGAAGAATAGAGGAGCCGTCTGAAGAGGCTGCTCTGGGGGAGTTTAAAAATAAAAGAAAAGAAGCCCTACCCAGATTTGCCAACCCGACCCGGCCATGCATGGCCGGGTCACATCAAATATCCATTCAAGTATATATTTTTTTATTTTTTTTATTCTCTGTTCGTTGCAAATCTGACTCTTTTGGAGCCCGTATCTCACAAAACTTAAAACATGAAAGTTGTAGATGATCCTTTTATATTTCTCTAGAAATTTGAATCGTCTTAATCAGAGCTTAGACGGAAAAGTTATGCATGAAATACGAACAGGTGTCGGTTTTGATTCCCAGGAATTTTCCTGCGACAAAAATTACCAAAACTTCATAAATTGTGCAATAAAGTTCAAGAATGATGATTTTGGCACTTTATTAAAATATTGGACAATTTTAGACATTTAATTAAAAATATAAACCGTAAAGCCCGGGTTAAACGTCCAATTACGCAATTTCGACGCGTAATCACACCTCCCAACTAACGTTTTGCTAGTCTCTAGCAAATGACGTGAATGAATTTCAGGGTGGTGCCTACAACTACAAACTCCAAAGCACGTCACTTATGCAAGTTTCATCGTTTATATGTGATTTGAGAGTAGTGTACTCACATAAAGTTAATCAGTGGCACATTCAGAGTTAATGCAATCATATAAGTTCGAGTATAAACAGGTAAACTCTCGAGGTGTATGTGATATGTGTGACTCAGTACACCTAGGACGCCAGTGGACACCTACAGAATAGTCGCTTTGACTCGGCCTAACTGGTATACCCTCAAAAACACTCAACGAAAATGGGTTCACTCATCATATATGAGGAGGAGTGTTGCGATCAAACATCCCACATATTAAAAGGAACAACGCTAAGTATATGGAGTGGACTAGTCTGGAAAGGATCTCGCCTATCTATGAGGTGTCGGGTCCTTCACCCTAACATCTTCTCACCTACTCGCCATATCCAACTGAGACCACCCTAGATCAACTTACTCACAAACTTGTCGTGAATATATCTGAGGCATTAACTGGTTAAAGCATCTTCATACGTGGAAAACATGTGTCGTGTCCTTGTGATATGTATTTGGACCGGCATTGACTTTTCATTTCATTTGCATGTGTATTGCTTATTCTTTATTTTGCTCATTCTTCATTTTCTGACTTTTCTTGATCAATTAGGACAATTCATAACACTTCTTTTGTAATCTTCATACCATCAATAGGAATTGAGCTCGAATAGTGGTCTATGAATTAAGTCTATCTCTAGGGGTGGCTCAGCCTTCACATTTTGAGTAGGCTACAAGACCTAGGTTTCTATCTCCCCACTAGGTGTCACCTCTAGGTTAGCAAATAAAAAAAAACAAAGACTAGTGTACAAAGGAATCATCCAAAAAAAATAGAATTGAGTTCTGTGAACTCTGATTTGATATTAACGCTCAAAAGGATGATAAATAGCTCAAGGATATCTCAAAAGGTGTCATAGTCGCCACGGGTGTTCTCTCAATGCTCACAGAAACCCTAAGTGCAATGAATCACGTGAATGTGTTTATTCAGCCTCGTAAGATGCCGTGTAAATACAGGAAATTATATAGCCAAATTAACACGAATGTACTACCAATCGATTTTTCATGGAGTCATAAGATCATATAAAGAGAAAACTACGCATGATTGACTCAAGTGTGTAATTCGTAAGTTATATGCAAGTATGCGAAGGGTATACAAAGTGTTAAGCATGACATAGTGCAGTGTAATTCCTCAGTGCTCCTCCTTTCTTTCTCTCTTTATTTGATTTTTTTCTTTTTGCTTTTTTTTTTTAAATATGAAACTCGGTACGTGTACGTGCACAGTATCAAATGTGAATGCTCACCCCCCCCCCCCCAAAAACTAAAGTAGAATATTGTCCTCAATGTGAAAGCGTAGGGGAAATAAATTTGTGCACGGTAAACAATTTAATGGAAAAGTACTATTGACGAATGTAAAAAGAAAGAAAAGGGAAAAACAAAACTAAAACAAATAAACGAAAAAAAAAAAAACAATAAAAATAAAAATAAAAAAGTAGCATAGAAAGGTCAGAAGACTCCCCTACGGTCTTGCAAAAGCAAGACCTCTTTGTCGACATCGAATGGGGTCATAAAAGGCTTTAGGCGCTGTCCATTGACTATGAAGCGGTTGCCATTCTTCGGATCTACAATCTCTACCGCACCATGAGAATGAACTTTTTCAACAATATACGGACCACCCCACCGGGATTTCAATTTCCTAGGAAACACATGCAGTCGGGAGTCATAGAGTAGCACTTGTTAAGAAGGGAAAAGTTGTTTTGCTTTGATGTTTCTATCATGTAGCAACTTCATCCGCTCCTTAGCCAAACGAGCATTATCATAAGTGTCCCTTCGAGATTCTTCAAGCTCGCATACCTGTAATTTTCTTAAACCTGTGGCATCATCAAGTGAAAGGTTAATCTGTTTGATAGCCCATAACGTACGATGCTGAATTTCAACAGGTAAATGACACGCCTTACTGTATACTAACCTGTAGGGAGACATCCCTAAGTTTGTCTTGAAAGCTGTTCAGTAGGCCCAAAGTGCATCAACAAGTTTTTCTGACCAGTCCTTACAATTAGGACGCACGGTTTTCTCAAGGATCATTTTGATCTCTCTATTGGCCAATTCAACTTGACCATTGGTCCGAGGGTGGTAAGGGGCAGAGACTTTGTGGGTTATACCATATTTTTGCATGAGTTTTTCAAAAGGTTTGTTACAGAAATGGGACCCTCCATCACTAATGATTGCCTTGAGCATGCCAAAGCGTGCAAATAACTCTTTGAGAAAACGTATGACAACCTTGTGGTCATTGGTCCGACAAGGTATTGCCTCCACCCATTTAGAAACATAGTCCACAGCGACCAAAATGTAAGAATGCCCGAAAGAAATGGGGAAAGGTCCCATAAAATCAATACCCCAACAATAAAAAATCTCAAGAGTCAATATGGGGGACATAGGCATTTCATTCTTGGTAGTAATTTTGCCTAATTTTTGACAGGCCTCACATGCTTTACAAAAATTTTCAACATTTTTAAACATGGTGGGCCAGTAGAGTCCACTTTGTAATATTTTTGAAACAGTTTTCTTAGCAGCAAAGTGGCCTCCACATATCCCACTATGGCAAAAATGCATCACAGAATTAAATTCATCATCTGGAACACATCTACGCACCAATTGGTCAGAACAATATTTGAACAAATATGGATTATCAAAATAACAATGTCTTACCTCAGCTAGGAACTTACGCTTGTCCTGGGTGAGCCAATGGTCTGGCATCCGGTCGGTGACGAGATAATTCACAATGTTGGCGAACCATGGAGCGTGTGACACAGAAAAGAGACGTTCATTAGGAAAGTCATCATTCAAGGGAGGGGACACCAGTACCTCAGGTAGCTGTAACCGAGAAAGGTGGTCAGCTACAACGTTTTCCACGCCCTTTTTATCACGTATGGTGATATCGAATTCCTGGAGGAGTAGAATCCACCTGATCAACCTGGGCTTGGCGTCCTTCTTTGCTAATAAATATTTCAAAGCAGAGAGGTTAGTAAAAATAATGACAGGTGCACCAATGACATAAGAGCGAAATTTTTCTAAAGCAAAAAAAACAGCTAGCAATTCCTTCTCAGTGGTAGTATAATTTCTCTGAGCATCATTCAAAGTTCGACTGGCATAATAACTAACCGACGGCTCGTTATCAATTCGTTAACCTAGAACAGCACCAAGAGCGTAGTCGCTAGCGTCGGTCATGATCTTAAATGGCAAGTCCCACCGAGGAGGTTGCATGATAGGCGCAATAGTCAAATGTTGCTTTAGTGTTTCAAAGGCCTGTTGACAATCATCAGTCCACACAAATTCAGTTTCATTTTGCAACAAGGTACATAATGGTTTAGCAATACTACTGAAACCCTCAATAAAACGTCTATAGAAACCGGCATGACCAAGGAAGGAGCGAATATCCCGAACTGTCTTAGGGACAGGTAACTGAGAAATCAGCTCTACCTTGGCCCTGTCAACTTCTATACCACGCTCATAAACCAAATGTCCAAGTACTAAACCACTACGTACCATAAATCGACATTTTTCCCAGTTTAGAAGTAAATTCTTTTCCTCACATCTTTTCAAAATCGCAATTAAATGTGTCAAACAATGATCAAAAGACTTACCGAACACAGAAAAATCATCCATAAAAATTTTGCACATATCATCTAACATATCAGAGAAAATACTCATTATACAGCGTTGGAAAGTAGCAGGGGCATTGCATAAACCGAATGGCATTCTGCAGAAAGCAAAGGTACCAAAGGGACAAGTGAAGGTAGTCTTCTCTTGGTCCTCAGGTGCTACGGCAATTTGATAGTAACCAGAAAATCCATCCAAGAAACAATAAAAAGAATTACCAGCTACTTTCTCTAATATCTGATCTAGGAAAGGTAACGGGAAATGATCTTTTCGGCTAGCCGAATTCAATTTACGATAATCAATGCACATTCTCCAACCCGTTACTTTCCTAGATGGGATCAATTCTCCATTAGCATTTTCAATAACAGTCAAACCAGATTTTTTTGGAACTACCTATGTTGGGCTTACCCATTTGCTGTCGGAGATTGGATAGATGATGTCTGCAGCTAATAATTTCAGCACTTCATTTTTTACCACCTCTTTCATGGATGGATTCAGCCTCCTTTATGCATCTCGAACTGGTTTAGCGTCTCCTTCGAGGAAGATGTTATGAGTGCAAATGGAAGGGTCGATACCCTTGATGTCAGCAATGGTCCATCCAATCGCTCCTCGATGTTCTCGAAGTACCTGCAATAATTTAGTTTCTTGTTCATGAGTAAGGTGTGAAGAAATTGCCACAGGGAATGTGCCATCTACTGGACCCAAGAAAGCATATTTTAGCTCGGCAGGCAATGGTTTCAACTCAAGTGTTGGGATTTCTTCTGCGGACGACTTCAGAATTTCTGGTAGGTTAATGGCCTCAAATGTAGGCTTACGCCAACTACTTGTATAACTCGCATCAAACATATGAGGACCACTATCTGGGATCTGCTCCTCTGATTCTAGCAATAATTCATCAATCCCTTCAATCTGCGCAAAAGAGTTATTTCTAAGTGCGGCATCAACGTCGAGTACCGACAGTAGCTTTGAAGTGTCGAAGTCATCTATCACATCGACTGCATGAGTATCTGCGTCATCACACTCACTAGACATCCTATGAGCGTTAAAAACATTCATTTCCAGTGTCATGTTCCCAAATGTGAGCTTCAGGATTCCGCTCCGACAGTTAATCAGGGCGTTTGAAGTAGCAAGGAATGGTCGCCCCAAAATGACAGGATCCTGATGAATGGTGGAAACAGGCTGCTGCATATCCAAAACAATGAAATCCATGGGATAGTAAAATTTGTCAACCTGAACCAAAACATCCTCAATAATACCTCGCGGAGCCTTTACAGATTTGTCTGCTAACTGTAGCATCATAGTAGTTTTCTTCAATTCACCTAAACCCAGTTGGTTATATAATGAAAACGGAAGCAGATTCACACTACTCCCTAGGTCAAGTAGAGCTCTCCCAATACGAGATTCACCAATCATAATGGGTATCGTGGGGGAGCTAGGATCTCTAAGTTTCTGTGGAGTCTGACTAAGAATCAATGCACTGACCTGCTCAGTTATGAAAGCCTTTTTCTTCACGTTCAGTTTCCTTTTTACTATGCATAGGTCTTTCATAAATTTTGCATATGCAGGGATCTGCTGTATGGCATCTAAGAGTGGAATATTGATTTTTACCTGCTTGAATATCTCTTGAATCTCCGTATGATACTTGTTGTTTTGTCCAAATGTCAAACGCTGAGGGTACGGTACCACATGTTGGTATTCCTTAACTAGCTCATCCTTTTTATTATCTGACTTTGTTAAAATTGAGCTGGCCGCATCTAATTTTTATTTTCCTTTATCTGTCTCATTTGTCACCTCAGGTGTCAGCGTGGTTGTTTGTTGGTCAGTGGCCATTTCAGGACGGGGAACTTCCTTTCCACTTCACAAAGTAATAACTGCTTTTGCTGACTCAAACATATCCCCTGAAACATTGTGCGCTGATGGTTGTGGCTGTCTATATACCTGGGGATTAGGCTGAGGTTGTGCAGGGAATTTTCCTTTTTCCAGGGTATTAACCTGTGTACTCATCTTGCTTACGGCATCTTTCAGTTCTCCATTGGTCGTAACTTGCATTTGCATGAATTGCTGGAGCATGGTTGCCACCTGCGCTACACTATCATCTGAAGCTTTCTTTACTGGAATGGGGACTAACACTGGTTGGAATCTTGGTGATGCGAAGCTCCGAGAAAACTGTTGCAGTTGATACTGCGGTTGAGGAGCTACGACTGGATTGTATGTCAGTTGTGGAGGCGGTGCATATGATTGAGGTGCCTGCTGATACCGTGAAGATAATGGACCAGGCTGATCATTTCTCCATTGAAAGTTTGGATGATTCCGCCACCCAGGGTTGTAAGTGTTTGAGAGCGGCTGATTCTGCGTCTTGTTAACCCAATTTACCAATGACACCTGATCATATCTGCTCTCTTGCAACACAGGTAAGAATTGACAATCCTGAGGTCTGTGGTCTGAAGTCTCACAAATCGTGCAAATCTCAGCTTTCGGCTTTTCAGATTCCATGACTTCCAATTTCTTAGATAACGCAGCTACAAAGGCTTGTAAGCTAGTGTCCTCTTTGACCTCATATCTGCCCTCGCCACTGATTGCTCGGATAGGTTGGGCAGCTATCGGCACCCATTCAGGTCGTGTGTTCCACTGCTGGGCACTCTCAGCGAGATCATCTAAAAATGATAAGCCCTTATCTGGTTCCTTACGGAAGAACATCCCATTGCACATAGACTGGAAAAATTGTTTACACATAGGGGTTAAAGCAGTAAAAAAATAGTTCACTAACCTCCATGATTCGAAACCATGGTGTGGGCATATGTTCATCAAGTCCTTGAATCTCTCCCAACATGCCTAGAATGTCTCGCCATCTTTTTGCATGAACTGACTGATCTGCTCCTGCAGGTACTGAGTTCTCTGAAGAGGAAAGAACTTATGTAAGAACTCACGCTACATTTCAGGCCAGCTAGTTATAGAGTTAGGGCGCAAAGAATTAAACCAGATTTTTGCCTTGTCTTTCAGAGAAAAGGGAAACAAACGCAGTTTAATGTATTCATCAGTCCCAGCCCTATTAATAAAAGTGGTGCAAACCATCTCAAAGTCTGTCAAGTCCATCCGTGAAATTGGGGAATCACAGATAACATGCCATGCTTAAAAGTGAAATTCGGTGCATCCTGGGGCAACACAATGCATGAAGGTGTAGATGTGCGTGCAGGCTGTAGAAAATCTTCAAGTGTACGTGGTACATGTGCAGCCATAGCTTCTTCAAAATAATTGCCAAACAGATTATTCAGTTCAAATTCAGAATCACTCGCAGGACTAATAGGTGAACAGTTAAACTCAGTGCTATGTGTATCCCTACTAGTGCTAGGTGAAAGTCTACACAATCGATTCGAATTATCTCGAACCCAGGGCATCAAACATCACAATCGCCAATAGAAATCCACTAACGCGGCAATAGACAAAAAATTTTTCAATTTTTTGAATTTTCAAATTTTTTTCATTTTTCTATTTAATCAAAAAATAATTGGGAAAATGCAAAATTCGAAATTAAAACTGGAAATTCCCCGGCAACGGCGCCAAAAACTTGACTCACTCGAAAAATGAGCAGCTCGAAAGCTATCCCAAGTATAGGAGTTACGTCGTGTAATATTAAGCCCAAGGGCTAGATCGTCTCCTCAGGGAATGCGTTTTAATCTCAGATTTAACGTTCTCCCAATCAAAATTAAATTGGTACTGAACTCAGTTCAGATTCGGGTTTTCAAGATTGGTTGATTTCATTCTTAACAAATTAAATGACACGCGATTTAAAGTCCTAAAACTAGCATGCACAAAATTAAATAACAATAAATGAAACCCTAGGCTACCCAAGGAAATACCTAAACACGCATTATTAAATATGGCAACTACAAATAAGGAATTAAAACACACAGGAATGGAAACTCAATCAGATCCAAACACAGACTAAAAACTAAACTTTTAACACGAATCAATAATGCGAACTAAAATTAAACTATCAATCAACCTAAACGATAACGGGACACAATAAAAACACGAACTTTGTATGTTATTACTTTTTTTTTATTTTATACCAGAACTGAACCAAACTTCACTAAATTAATTAAATAAACTAAAGCATTATTTAAATCTATCACTAAATAAATAACCAAGTTGCAGCAATTTAAAATTACATCTTTCCATATACTTCAATAAAAAAAACAATAGTCACTTGAATAATAAGCAATTAAATCTAGATTACTTAAGCTTCAAAAAGAAGAACAAAAACATAATATCCAAATAAAATAAAGTAAAAGAAAAGAATAGAGAAGGAGAGAGAGAGGGAGAGTAAAACAGAGCCTGTGCTAGTTGGTTGTCCTCGGTTGAAGCTGGAACAGAGGGCTGTAGTCTCGGGTGGCTGTGATGAAGGCTGGAACAGAGAGGCTTGCTACTGCTGTGTTGCTGGCCGTGTGCTGGTGCTGGATGCTCACGGGCTGCTGTGTGTTCTCGGGTTGGAGAAACTGTTGCAGCAGAGAGTTGCTGCCGGTGTCGTGCAGGGGCTGCTGTGTGGAGTTGCAGCTGGTGTTGTTGCAGCTGCCGGAGCAGGAAGATGGCAGGGAACAGAGGGATTTAAGGAAGAAGAGTAGGGAAAGATTGGGGAAGAGAATAGGGAAGGATAATAAGAGAAAACAAAGACAGAACCAAGGGAAAAACAAGAAGAGAAAGGGGAAGAAGAGAAGGGAAAAGTAGGGAAGAGAAGAGCAAAACAGAAATTGAAAAATAAAATAAAACAAAGAAGAAGAAGAAGAAGAACAGAGGAGCCGTCCGAAGAGGCTGCGCTGGGGGAGTTTAAAAATAAAAGAAAAGAAACCCTACCCAGATTAGCCAACCCGACCCAGCCATGCATGGCCGAGTCACATCAAATATCCATTCAAGTATATATTTTTTTATTTTTTTTATTTTATTTGTTCTCTGGTCGTTGCAAATCTGACTCTTTTGGAGCTTGTATCTCACAAAACTCAAAACACAAAAGTTGTAGATGATCCTTTCCTCTTTCTTCAAAAATTTGAATCGTCTCAATCAAAGCTTAGACGAAAAAGTTATGCATGAAATACGAACAGGTGTCGGTTTTGGTTCGCGGGAATTTTCCTGCGACAAAAAATTACCAAAACTTCATAAATTGTGCAATAAAGTTCAAGAATGATGATTTTGGCACTTTATTAAAATATTGGACAATTTTGGACATTTAATTAAAAATATAAACCGTAAAACCCGGGTTAAACGTCCAATTACGCAGTTTCGACGCGTAATCAGTGGTGAAAACCCTAGCTCAATTGTTAGGCTGAGCTGATCTAGTCTCACTTATGGGGCTGAGACTCCCTAATTCAATTTTCGGGCTGAACTGAACCAACCTCACTTATGGGGCTAAGACTCTCCAGTTCAATTTCGGGTTGAACCCAACCGTTACAATAAAAACATTTTTGTACATATAAAAAAGCTTCTAAATACAAACATAAATGTACACATTAAGCTCATAATGTATGCACTCTCTTATGATATGATTTGAACTCAATAGAGTAAAGGGTGTTTATCTTAATAATTAAGGCACAAATAAAACATATGAACATATAAAATGATTATTATGTTCTCCAACAAAAAATTTGCAAATAAAAATATTTGGAGAATCTAGAGTTTAAGTTCAAAAGGATTTGTGCAATAAATAATTTCTCCCAAAAAAAAAATGTTTATCTAGAAAAATAACTACAAAAAATATTAAAGTTACTCTCAAAAAATGATTTTAATAAATGAATTTTCAAATGAGAGTAAATATAAATGAGTGTAAAATAAATGCCCAAAGTAAAATATTCTCTTCAAAATGATTTTCAAAATAATGATTGGAAGAGATTGGAGAGTATAAATTGTAATCCTAAAAAGATTTTACAATGCAAATATGAGTGGGGGAACTTTGATTAAGAAAATGATTTGAGAGGTTTTAAAGTTAATTAAAGTTGCTAATCTGGAGTAATGGGGGGTATTTATAGAGTTTGTGAAAATTATGACTGTTGGGGACACAAAAGTCATTTTAGAAAAACATTAATAGTGTTTAATTGAAAATAACCTCGTTTTACTGCGGTAAAAAATTCACCAACCCGAGAGTACCGGTCGACTGGATGCGAGGTTCGGTTGACCAAGTGACAAAGTTCGGTCGATCGGGAGAAATTTGAACTGAGAGTTCGGTTGACTAGACTAAGGGTCCCAAAGGCCATTTTTCATTTTCGCGCGGTTTAGTTGACCAGGTGATTTTGAACTATAAAGTTCGGTCGACTGGACAATTAGATTCTCCCACGTGGGGGTTCGGTTGATTAGGGCGTTGCCCATTTAAATTTGGTCAGTTGACCGTGAAATCAAACTTTGACTTGGTGGGAGTTCGGTTGATTGGGATATATTGACTAGGTAGGGTTCGGTTGACCGTGCTATGGTCAAACTGTTGACCTGGTGACCAGTTCAATCGAGCAACAGATTTACACTGTGAAAGTACGGTCGACCGAACATGCATTTTTAATGCATTTCGGTTCTATTTCCTTACGCAATCACCCTATCCATATAAACATATATATTTATGCATGCATGTGGATCCTAGAGTCATTCTAGGTCTTTTTGAGGAATACCTTGAACATCATATTTCGTCTTGACTGAATATCTTTAATATGGATTGTTCCGGGTGCATATGAACATCATGCTTGACTTACTGTTTGACTTTTAGAGCATATGTGCTTAGGGACATTTTACTGGTGAAATTTATTTGTCTAACACATGTCCAGTAATCTGAAATTAATACTTATATTGTTTGGACTTTTAATGAATTTTCACAAATTATATCAGTATAAGTAGTTGAAATGAATCTAAGCACGAATTCAAATTGATAGGGGGAGCATCTAAAGTTAGATTCCTATCTTGTTATGCTCACCAAATTTTTGGCTTAGATATGTTGTTGAATTCATTGTGGCTTGTGCTTAAATGAAATGATTTTATTGAAAATTTTGATTTAAAATATACTTCTTAGCCACATGTGTCTTTGGATTTGTCATATGATCCTTACTTTAAATTTACTTAATTTCTCTGGATTTATATGGTTGTATTTATTTTTTCTGATCATACTTTGTGTCGTGCTTAAATGCTTAACCAGGAAAATGATGCTTGCTTAAGTTTGAATTAAAGTTTCTTTTTTAGCAAGCATAAGCCCCCAATATTGATTGAAAATTTTAAGGGGATATATTTTATACACACACACACACACACACACACACACACACACACACACACACACACACATATATATATATATATATATATATATATATATCTACATATATTTATATATATATATATACTTTTTTAAAAGCAAGAAATGAACTTATATGGAATATATTTTATGTCTAGCTTGTGTGCTTAAATGCTTTCATAACTTGTGCCTTTTTGTGTTAAAATCTTATGTCATAAAAATTTATTTTTAAAAAGGTGTTACGTAACTAGTTCATTGACTTACATGAAATGCATGTGAACTAGTTAGATCATATTTATGCTCAAACCTTCTTTTGGTATCATATGTCGTGTGCCTTTAACTCAAATCTTCCATCTTCCATGGGTCTTATGATATGTTTCAATTTCAGTGGTTTGTGTATATTTCTAGTCTAGCCATGTTTTACATGTCATTTTAATCTTTTAAATGACCAGTTAAATTATTGTGTGTGCCTCATTGCTATAATTTTTTTAAAACAGTTATAAAATTTTTATGCCCAACTACTATATCACATAAGGGGAGAGCTTTTCAAAAATGGGGAGTTCTCTTTGTTGAGTCTGTTTTAAATGATAAAATTATTTTTACTCAGCTTAACCCTTTTTGCTGATGCCAAAAGGGGGAGAATATTTTTGAGCAAAATGTTTATGACCATAGGGGTAAATATTTGAGCATGTGCTTTATCATTAAAACTGAATGCATAATTTTTTGAAGTGTCTTTTTTTGTGAATATGTTTGAGTTTTACTGTTTATATTTTACTTCATGCATATTCTTAGGGGAAGCCTTTTCAGGTTGTACCCATTTTGCTCTTAAGTGTTTGTCATCATCAAAAAGGGGAGATTGTTGACTTTTTGAGTTTGATCCCTGTTTTGATGCCGACAAAGCACCAGTATCTTATGTGTGCTTTTAGTGTGTGAATAGGTTTTCATTTTAGCACGAATATAAGATACCGAAAAATGGATGTCATCAAGAACATAAAGCTCACACTCTCCTGGTGTTTTCCATGAAGATTTAAGAGCAAAGAAGATAAAAAAAACATTTTTTTTTACTTGTATATGCATTTATTTTTATATTTGGGTTGTTATAATGCATACATCTTGCATGATATGTTTTAAATGCTCAGATGACCGTAGAATGACCATAGGTACCGAATGACCTTAGGGTACCCTTTGGTCGACCAAAGATGGACCGATGCCAGATCTTTTTAGTGTCCTCAAAAAGACCTAGAATGACCTTAGGATCCACGTGCATGCATAAACATATATGCTTATATGGACCGGGTGACTGCATAAGGAAATAGAATCGAAATGCATTAAAAATGCATGTTAAGTCGACCGTACTTTTATAGTGTAAATCTGTCGGTAGACCGAACCGGTCAGTAGGTCAACAGTTTGACCATAGCACGGTCGACCGAACCCTGCCTAGTCAATATATTCCGGTCGACCGAACTTCCACCAAGTCAAAGTTTGACTTCACGGTCGACCAACCAAATTTAAACAGACAATGCCCTCGTCGATCGAACCCCCACGTGGGAGAATCCAGCTGTTCGGTCAACCGAACTTCATAGTTCAAAATCACTTGATCGACCGAACTGTGTAGAAATGAAAAATTGCCTTTGGGACCCTTAGTTTGGTCGACCAAACTCTTAGTTCAAATTTCTCCTAGTCGACCGAACTTTGTCACTTGGTCAACCGAACCTCACGTCCGATCGACCGGTGCTCTCGGGTTGGTGAATTTTTTATCGCAATAAAACGAGGTTATTTTTAATTAAACATCATTAATTTTTTTCTAAAATGACCTTCGTTCCCCCAACGGTCATAATTTTCACAAATTCTATAAATATCCCCTCATTACTCTAGATTAGCAACTTTTATTAACTTTAAAACCTCTCAAATCATTTTTTTAATCAAAGTTTCCCCACTCATATTTTCATTGTAAAATATTTTTGGGATTACAATTTATACTCTCCAATCTCTTCCAATCATTATTTTGAAAATCATTTTGAAGAGAATATTTTAGTTTGGGCATTTATTTTACACTCATTTACATTTACTCTCATTTGCAACTTCATTTATTAAAATTGTTTTTTGAGAGTAACTTTAATATTTCTTCCAGTTATTTTTCTAGATAAACATTTTTTTTTGGGAGAAATTATTTATTGCACAAATCCTTTTGAACTTAAACTGCAAATATTTTTATTTGAAAATATTTTGTTGGAGAACATAATAATCATTTTATACGTTCATATGTTTTATTTGTGCCTTAATTATTTAGATAAAAACTCTTTACTCTATTGAGTTTAAATCAGCCCGAAATTGAACTGGGGAGTCTCAGCCCCATAAGTGAGACTAGTTCGGTTCAGCCTAGTAATTGAGCTGAGATTTTCCTCACCTCGTAAGGAGAGGATGTAAACGGCTTCTGCTCCACTCGGTTAAGTGAGCAGGTTTAGTGGAATCCTTGGGGGGCATGGCCAAGGCAGGGACGTAGACAGTATTGGGCAAACCTCGTTAACAAATCTGTGTGTCATTCTCTCTCTATCTTATTTAAATTACTGCACTTAAATTTTAGTTTGTGTATGCTTGTACATGTTTTGTTATAACCATCTTACATGCACACAAAACTAATTTAAATGAGATATGTAGCACACGTGTATGTATGCACACATTGATAACTTAGTCGTTTTACGTACACGTTTTCAATATTGAATGGGATACGAACTGTGGTGAATCGGCATAATTGTTTAAATTAGCGAAAAATATTTTTAAAACCAAATTCACCCCCCTCTTGGGAATACACCAATGCTAACAACCTCTCGATTCTGGAAGAGTTTGCAGGACGCCTCGTTACCAAATATGTGTGTCATTCTCTCTTTATCTTATTTAAATTCCTGCACTTAAATTTTAGTATGTGTGCGCTTGTATATGTTTTGTTATAACCATCTTGCACGCACACAAAACTAATTTAAATGAGATATGCAGCACACGTGTATGTATGCACATATTGATAACTTAGTCGTTTTACGTACACGTTTTCAATATTGAATGGGATATGAATTGTGGTGAATTGGCATAATTGTTTAAATTAGCAAAAAATATTTTTGAAACCCAATTCACCCCCCACTTGGGAATACATCAATGCTAACAACCTCTCGGTTCTGGAAGATTCAGTACCGCATTTCACCAGAAAATGGATGAGCAGTATAATGACCTAGAGAAATTATAATATTTATATAATAAAAGAGGGAGAAAAAGAAATTAAAGGTGGCACAACAGATCTTCATCAACGACGCGACATGTTGGGCTTGTCGACGAGGTTGCTCTTTGACGATGAGAAAATACTAAGAAGGGGTTTTGGGTGATTCTAAATTTCGTCGACGAGACAAGAGTTCGTCGACGAGTTGTCTTCATGACCTCGTCAATAAGGTGACGTGGCTTATCGACGAAGGCCAGTGTATAAATAGGCCAAATCTTCATTTTTGGCCGAAAACTCACGCGCAAAATCTTCCTTCTCTCTCCTCTTCGGCTCCCACCCCTTCTCTCTTAATTTCTAGGTCCGTTCTTCACCGGATTGACGATCCGAAGCCACCACGACACACCTAGGGAAGTTCTCTGCATATCTTCTGGAGTGGATCATCGGTGGGTCGAGTTTGGAAATTCATCTCAAATTCAGGGTAAGGCTTTTTATTCAGTATTTGACTTCTTGATAGCTGTAGAAAGTGTAGTACGCATAGAAATACTGAAGTTTAATTCTGGAAAATGTCATTTTCAAGGTGTTGAACGGGAAACCTTGCGGGTGCAAGATTATTTTTCTTAGGAGTTTTTCAGGAATCAGGCTAGGGGATAAACTAAGTTAGATATTTTATGAAAAATAAGTATGATTTTATAGCATTTGATTTCAGGTAAATATATATATAATTATACATTATGTTGGAAAATATTGCTGAAACTAATGAGATATTCTGAATTTATGAAAAAACCATTTTGTGTGGCATGAGTAGAATTTATGATAAAATACTATTTTCTTGGAATATGATAATGCTATAGATATGATTTGCCGGTGTATAGGCAGTGCTATGGATATGTTTTGTTGGCGTATGGGCCGTGCTATGGATATGTTTTTCCAGTGTATAGGCCGAGCTATGGATATGATTTGATGGCATACGGGCCAAGCTATGTTAAAATATGAAATGCCGACGTATGGGCCGATGATTTTCATGATGTATAGAAATATGCAAATTTATGTGATGATATTGATTTGGAAATTAATAGTATGAAATATCCATGTATCACAGTTTGATTATATACTATATGTTATCAGAACCTGGTTAACTTTGTTTAGGCTAGCACTTGCACGGTACCGCTGCTATATGTTGGTGATCATCACGATATTGTGTTAACGCTGCTGTACGGAGTAGCACGAGGACGGATAGTCGATGTGGTTTTAAGAAGTGTGAGCGCCCCTGGTGTACGAACTAGGTCTGGCAGACCCATCGGACTTACAGATTGTACTTTTGACTTGGTAGTGATTGGCCAACCATTGTCAGGTCCCGCCTTCGGGCCAGACAACCCAGTCATGTGGGGGTAATACACGACAATAGCTAGCTAATCTACTAGGGTTGTTTTTATTATTATTAGCATATGAGATGAATTATGCTTATGAAAATCCAGTACATTCTGCTTTGATATGAAAATATGTGTTTTTCCCATATATGATATAAACAGTTATACGTTTATGTATGGTTTTATGTATAACATAGAAATACTCATGTTGCCACACACTAGTATTAGTTTATTTCCCTTACTGAGAGGTGTCTCACCCCTAATTATATGATCATTTTAGGAGCCCTTGATAGAAGAGTGGATAAAGTTCCGCCGAGATAGTTATTGCTGATCTGCCCTTTCTAAAGGGTAAGTACTTTGATAGGTTCAGATGGACTTTTGAGAAGTGGCCCTAGGACATATTTTGGGTTGTGTATTGTGTATATATATATATATATATAGTCAATGGATGTAGTAACTCTGGTATTGAGATGGATGGTATTATGTGTATGATATTACGAGATGTTTATAATTTTATGTTTCCTACTCCTTAGGCTTCCGTATTGTATTTTTGACGTATCCCTGTTACCCACGAGTTCAGGTTGATTATAATCTGCTGGATTTATTATATTGGTTTTATTACAAAAAAGGGAAAAATGTGTGAAAATTAAGCAGGTCGTTACAATTTGGAATCAAATCCTAGGTTGCTAGGTTCTATAGACTTTAGAATGCAGCGGAAACGATACCAGAGTATAGGAAATGATTTAAGGTTTGTTCTACAGTCTAGAGGTAGGACTTTCGTAGTGGTTTATATATTTTTCCTAGGGTAACGATTTCAGGAAAACCATAGTAAACTATTGTCTGGTTATGTTCCTAGAATGTAAGATTGGGGATTAGAAGTAAGCTGAGAATGTTAGGATAAGAGGCTAAGTTAAGTGTCTAAATTATAAGGATAGGATTTCTGAGTTACGTTTATTGTCTTTCAGGATGGATCCAGGAGGAGGTAGTGCCCATGCGAGTGGCAGTGATGGGGCAAGGTCGTCGAGTGAAGGCGGGACTGACTCTAATGCAGTACTATGTAGCGTGGCTCAACAGGTTATGGTTGAGATCTCTAGGAGCTCCAGGGAGTAGAGTGGTCCGTCGGTAGGCCATGAGTGCACTATAGAGAAGTTTACGAAGATGAATCCTCCGGCATTTTCAGGAAGAGTCGATCCTGCAGCTGCGGAGAACTAGATGCAGGAGACCGAGAATGTCTTGGTCGTGTTACAGTGTACTGAAGAACAGAGGGTTCTTTTCGCCACCTATAAATTGATGGGAGTGGCCGAGAGGTGGTGGATGACTGTGAGATTGCTAGAGCAGCAGAGGACGACGTCGATATTCATGACTTGGGATCGATTTAAAGAGTTGTTCTTTGATAGATATTTTCCAGTTACTTTTAGGGAGGCTAAAGTGGAGGAGTTCCTGAATCTGAAGTAGGGACAATTATCAGTCCAGTAGTATGCGGCACGTTTTATTGAGCTCTCTCTCTTTGCTCCATATATAGTACCTAATGAGGTGAAAAAGGCGAGGCAGTCTAAGAGTTTGAGGCGAGGTATATTCAAGCAGGTGGTGGTGCTGCGTATCTAGGACTTTGCTGAGTTAGTCGACAAGGCAGCCTTGGCAGAGGTTGGTGAGCATCTGGGTGCAGAGGAGCAAGGACAGAAGAAGAGATCTGCATCTTCGAGCTATCAGCAGGGTCCTAGATAGAATCAGTGGAGGAGAAGAAACCATGGTAGAGGATGGAGGCAGGAGACTGGAGGTCGTGAGATTCAGGAAGTGCAGGGTCCTCTAGTATACTAGACTTGTATGAGGAGACACTGGGGAGGGTGTTGCGCAAATGGAGTTTTATGCTACCGCTGTGGTAGGCAGGGTCATATGGCGCGAGATTGCCCTACACCACCAGATGCAGCTCCTGCTCCCAAACTGTATTGAGGAGGCTACCAAGCACCACGTGGGGGTCATAAGAGGAATATGGCTCCAACTAGAGTGTTCGCTCTGACGCTAGATGATGCTAAGATGGCTGGTGACGTGGTGACGAGTATGGTTAGTATGCTTTCTTTTAAAGTTATGGCTTTATTTGATTCAGGAGCTACACACTCGTTTGTGTCTTTGGAGTGCACTAGACTATGTGGGGTAGAAACACAGTTGTTCGATACTGAACTGTTGGTATCTACACTGACTAGGATAGTAGTGAGGTGTAATAGGAATCTCAGAGGTTGTTCAGTAGAGATTTAGGGCAAAATCCTGTCCGCCGATTTAATAGTGCTAGACATGCATGGGTTCGATGTAATATTTGGTATGGATTGGCTAGCAGCTAATTTTGTCAGCATAGAGTGTCATTCATGAGAAGTGATATTCAGACCTCTGGGATGAGCAGAATTCAAGTTCGTAGGGTCGCGAGTGCAATCCCCGCCTCAGCTCGTTTCAGCTATCCAAGCTAGGAGACTACTCATAAGTGGTTGTCAGGGGTTTGTGGCAGTTGTGGAGGAGATGTCAGAGAATGAATTGAAACTTGGTAGTAGGCCTTTAGTAAAAGAGTTTACATATGTTTTTCCAAAGGAGTTACCAGGCTTACCACGTGATCGTGAGGTAGATTTTCCTATTGATCTACTTCCAGGTACAACGCCGATTTCTAAAGTACCTTACCGAATGGCGCCAGCAGAATTGGCAGAATTGAAGAATCAGCTGCAACATTTGCTTGATAAAGGCTTTATACGACCCAGCGTATCTCTATGGGGAGCACCAGTTCTATTTGTGAAGAAGAAAGATGCGTCTACGAGGATGTATATAGATTATAGAAAAATTAATAAAGTGACAATCAAAAACAAATATCCTCTACCCTGTATAGATGATTTGTTTGACCAGCTCTAGGGTACACAGGTGTATTCGAAGATTGACCTCAGATCCAGCTATCATCAGGTAAAAGTGAAAGCAGAAGACGTCTTGAAGACGGCCTTCAGGACCAGGTACGGGCATTACGAATTCCTTGTTATGCCATTTGGTCTGACGAATGCTCCTGCTATATTTATGGATTTGATGAATAGGATTTTTCATCCATATTTAGAATAGTTTGTTGTTGTTTTTATTGATGATGTACTGATCTATTCAAAGAGCTATGGGGAGCATGAGATACACTTGAGGCAGGTTCTGCAGACGCTCAAGGAGAAGAAGTTATACGCCAAATTCAGAAAATGTGACTTCTGGCTAGAGAAGGTTGTGTTTTTGGGGCATGTTATTTCTGGAGATGGAATTTCTATGGATCCTAGTAAGATTGAGGCGACTGTGAATTGGGCTAGACTGAGGAATGTCCAGGAGATCAAGAGTTTCTTGGGGCTAGCTGGGTATTATTGTCGTTTTGTTGAGGGATTCTCAACATTATCAGGACCTCTGACACGAATGACTAGGAAGAATGTCAGATTTGAGTGGGACGATAGTTGTGAGCAGAGTTTTCAAGAATTGAAGCAGAGGCTAGTCACAACACCAGTATTGATCATCTCGTCGGGGGGTGAGGGTTATGTCATTTATAGTGATGCATCCTTGAAAGTACCTGGCAGTGTTTTGATGCAGCATGATAGGGTGGTGGCGTATGCTTCCAGACAGTTGAAAGAATATGAAAAGAACTACCCTACCCCTAATCTTGAATTGGCTGCAGTTGTACACGTATTGAAGATTTGGAGGCATTACTTGTATGATGAGTAGTGTGAGATCTTTTTCGACCACAAGAGTTTGAAGTACTTTTTCACACAGAAGGAATTGAATATGAGGCAGAGAAGGTGGTTGGAGCTAATTAAGGATTTCAATTGTACCATCAGTTATCACCCAAGGAAAGCAAACGTGGTAGCTAATGCGTTAAGTAGGAAATCGAGGGAATCGGTGTTGATGGCTAAGGAGATCCAGTATCTGATTATGATAGATCTAGAGAGAATCGGCATCGAATTAGTTGAGGGTGGTTCTCAGGCTCACATTGCTAGTTTACTAGTGCAATCTACTCTGCAGGAAAGAATTAAAGCTGCTCAGAAAGATGACCCAGAATTAATAGAGGTGATGGATAGAGTACAGAGTCGTCAGGGGGAGAAATTCAGTGTTACAGATGACGGAGTTTTGCGGTTCCATTCCAGATTATGTGTTCCTGCTGATACTGAGATTAAAAAGACTATCTTGGAAGAGGCTCACAAATCTTTGTACACAGTTCATCCCGGTAGTACGAAGATATATAGGGATCTGCGAGAGTCGTACTAGTGGAGTGGTAAGAAGAAAGAGATTGCCAGTAGGTAAAAGCTGAGCACCAGAGGCCGGCAGAGTAGTTACAACCATTATTTATCCCAAAATGGAAGTGGGATCATATATCTATAGATTTTGTGTCAGGACTGCCAACGACGTTGCATGACCAAAATGCCATTTGGGTGATTGTTGACCATTTGACTAAGACCGTCCACTTCTTACCTATTAAGATTAGCTACGCCCTCAATCGTTTGGCAGAAAATTACATTCAGGAGATAGTTCGTTCTCATGGGGTGCCAATATCTATTGTGTCAGATCGAGACCCGCGTTTCACGTCACGTTTTTGAAAGAGTTTGTAGGAAGCATTAGGGTCTCAGTTGTCTTTTAGCATGACATTCCATCCTTAGTCGAACGGATAGATTGAGAGGATGATACAGATATTGAAGGTTATGCTTCGAGCGTGCATATTATATTTTGGGGGTAGTTGGACTTAGTTCATGCCGCTGGTGGAATTCGCGTATAATAACAGTTATCAGGCTAGCATAGGCATGGCACCATTTGAAGCACTATATGGTAGGAGATGTCGTTCTCCTTTGTTCTAGAATGAGATGGGTAAGTGGCGTGTTGTGGGGCCAGAGATGATACAGCAAGCGTGTGACAAAGTTCAACTTATCAGAGATAGAATTAGTGCTGCTCAGAGCCGACAGAAGAGTTATGCTGATAATCGTCGTAGGAATCTAGAATTTGATGTGGGTAATCATGTATTTTTCAAGATAGCTCCATTGAAATGGGTTATGTGATTTGGAAAGAAGGGTAAACTTAGCCCTAGGTTTATCGGTCCATTTGAGATTCTAGATAAAGTGGGGCCGGTTGCCTACTTGTTAGCTTTACCACCTGTATTATCTAGGAAGCACAACGTATTCCACATTTCCATGTTGAGGAAGTACGCCTCAGACCCTTCTCATATTATTCGCTATGGTGAATTAGAGCTCAGTAATTCACTGGTGTATGAGAGGTACCAGTACAGATTCTAGATAGGAAAGTGCAGGAATTACATAATAAGAAGATTCCTACGGTAAAATTTTTATGGAAGAATCATATAGTGGAAGAGGCTTCTTGGGAATCCAAGGAGCAGATAAAGCAAAAGTACCCGTAGTTATTTCAAGAAGTTTAGGTAGTTAAGTAATATTTCTTTTGTAGGTACATGTAATAGTTTTATTAGTAAGTGGTATTTTAGTTTTGGGAGAATTTTATTTTGTTTATGTAATCTCCCAAGACTCGGAATGTAACCACGGTATTCCTCCACCATAAGTAAGGGTAAGTAATAAAATAAGTAGACCATTTTGTTTTAAGGGATGATGAACTACGTGAATAGCAAATTTCAAGGACGAAATTTTATAAGGAGGGGAAAATGTAGCAACCCAGAGAAATCATAATATTTAAATAATAAAAGAGGGAGAAAAGGAAATTAAAATGGGGCACAATAGGTCTTCGTCGATGACGCAACATGTTGGGCTCATCGACGAGGGTACTCTTCGTCGACAAGAAAATACCGAGAGAGGGTTTTGGGTGATTCTGAATTTTGTTGACAAGGCAAGAGTTCGTCGACGAGTTGTCTTCATGACCTCGTTGATGAGGTGACGTGGCTCGTCGATAAAAGCCAGTGTATAAATAGGCCAAATCTTCATTTTTGGCCGAAAACTCACGCGCAGAATCTTCCTTATCTCTCCTCTTCGGCTCCCACCCCTTCTATCGTAATTTCTCGGTCCGTTCTTCACCGGATAGACGATTTGAAGCCACCACGACACACCTGGGAAAGTTCTCTGCATCTCTGCTGGAGTGGATCATGGGTGGGTCGAGTTTGGAAATTCATCCCAAATTCAAGGTAAGGCTTTCTATTCAGTATTTGACTTCTTAACAGTTGTAGAAAGCGTAATACGCGTTGAAATACTAAAGTTTAATTTTGAAAAATGTCATTTTCAGGGTGTTGAACGGGAAACCCTATGAGTGCAAGATTGTTTTTCTTATGGACTTTTTAGGAATCAAGTAAGGGGATAAACTAAGTTAAATATTTTATGAAAAATAAGTATGATTTTATAGCATTTGATTTCAGCTATATATTTATTTATTTATATAATTATACATTATGATGGAAAATACTGCTGAAGCTGATGAGATATTACGAATTTATGAAAAATCTATTTTGTGTGGCATGAGTAGAATTTATGATAAAATACTATTTTTCTAGGAATATGATAATGCTATGGATATGATTTGCCCGCATACGGTCCGTGCTATGGATATGATTTGCCAGCGTACAGGCCGTGCTATGGATATGTTTTGCCGGCGTACGGGCCGAGCTATGGATATGATTTGCCGGCGTACGGGCCGAGCCATGGATATGATTTGCCGGCGTACGGGCCGATAATTTTTATGATGTATATAAATATGCAAATTGATTTGACAATTAATAGTATGAAATATCCATGTATCATAGTTTGATTATATGCTATATGTTATCAGAACCTGGTTGGCTTAGTTTAGGCTAGCACTTGCACGGTACCGCTGCTATGTATTCGTAATCATCATGATATTGTGTTAACGCTGCTGTATATAGTAGTGTAAGGATGGATAGTCGATGTGGTTTTAAGAAGTGTGAGCACCCCTAGTGTATCGATCAGGTTTGGTAGACCCATCAGACTTATAGAATGTACTTTTGACTTGACAGTGGTCGGCCAACCATTGTCAGGTCCCGCCTTCGGGCCACACAACTCAGTCATGTGGGGGTAATACATGAAAATGACCAGCTAACCTACCAGAGTTGTTTTTATTATTATTATTATTATTATCATATGAGATGAATTATGCTTACGAAAATCTAGTACGTTCTGCTTTGATATGAAAATGTATGTTTTTCCTAAATATGATACAAACAGTTATACGTTTATGTATGGTTTTATGTATAACACAGAAATACTCATGTTGCCACACACTAGTATTAGTTTATTTCCCTTACTGAGAGGTGTCTCACCCCTAATTATATGATCATTTTATGAGCTTTTGATAGAAGAGCGGATAAAGCTCCGCCGAGATAGTTATTGCTGATATGCCCTTTCTAAAGGGTAAGTACTTTGATAGGGTCAGATAGACTTTTGAGAAGTGGCCCTAAGACATTTTTTGGGTTGTGTATTGTGTACATATATATACAATGGATGTAGTAACTTTGGTATTGAGATGGATGGTATTATGTGTATGATATTACGAGATGTTTATGATTTTATGTTTCCTGTTGCTTAGGCTTCCGTATTGTGTTTCTAACGTATCCCTCTTACCCACGGGTTCAGGTTGATTATGATTTACTGGATTTACTATATTGGTTTTATTATAAAAAGGAAAAAAATGTGTGAAAATTAAGTAGGTCATTACAGGCAATCCCATAGAACCATTTATATTCTAGAGGATATGTTGCGAGCGTGTGTGCTGGATTTTGGGGATAGTTGGATTCTCTATCTATTGCTAGTTGAGTTCGCATATAATAAAAGTTATCAAGCCAGTATCGAGATGACACCATATGAGGCTTTGTATGGTCGCCAGTGCCGATCTCCATTGTATTGGGTTGAGGTAGGCGCACGGCAGATTTTGGGGCCAGAACTTGTTTAGAAGACTTATGCAAAGGTCAAGCTTATCAGGGAGAGGATTAAAATAACACAGAGTCAGTAGAAGAGTTATGCGGATACTTGCCGACGAGAGCTAGAGTTCGTGATTGGTGATATGATATTCTTGAGAATTGCTCCGATGAAAGGGGTGATGAGGTTTAGGAAGAAATGCAAGTTGAGTTCTAAGTATATTGGGTCATTTGAGATCCTGGAAAGGATTGGTCCAGTTGCCTATCAAGTGGCATCACCCCCAGCTTTGTTTAGGGTTCATGATGTTTTCCACGTATCAGTGCTGAGGAAGTGCATCTCAGATCCTTGGCACGTGATAAGTTATGAGCCTTTAGAGATCGGAGATGCTTTGGCATACAAGGAGGTACCAGTTCAGATTTTAGATCAGAAAATATAGGAGTTGCGTACTAAGGAAATACCGTTACTGAAAGTGTTGTGGCGGAATCATGCAGTTGAGGATGCTTCTTGGGAGTTAGAAACAGAAATACTCCAGAAGTACCCACAACTTTTCAGAGAGACTTAGCGCTAAACAGTTCAGTACGACAATACAGGTAAGTGTTGATTTTGTTTGCAGGTTTGAATAAGATAGGTTGTGTAGTTTTGTTAGTTATTTATGGTTTCGAATATGAATGGTCTTTGGGAGAGTTTTGTATGATATTGTAATCTCCCAAGACATTGTGTGTAATCACGATATTCCTCCACCATAAGTGAGGATATTTAATAAACTTGAGATGGGACCGCTATGTGGGTGGCTGCCGACTCTTTTGTAGAGATGGATCTTGAATTAAGGATGTATTCGTTAATAGCTAGCAAATTTCGAAGACGAAATTTTTATAAGGGGGGAAGATTGTCGAAGAATCCCCAGTTTTTGTCGTCGAGTGCCCTTCGGTGACTTGTCGACGAAGTGCTGGCGTCGTTGATGAAGAAATTCCGAGAGCTATCTCACGCTTAAGGTTCGTCGACGAACCCCTTCTTTCATTAACGAATGTTCTTCTACAACTCGTCAACGAATGCTTTATTTCGTCAACAAATCCAGCTAGGTTAACGGTTTATAAATAGGTCCTAAATAAATTTTTTAGTTAAGAAATCAAAATATCATCTCTCTCTCTCTCTCTAAACCTGCGTTGCCTGAATCAACGATCAAAAGTCACCACGATGATCTAGGAGTGTTTCTCTACAAGTCAAGCGGAGTAGATTTTTGAACTAGGCTTTCCAAACACCACTCTAAGGCTAGGGTAAGATTTAGGGAATTAAGAAAATTTTATATTTTTGGGAGTTTAATCATTTATTTGGATTTTGCGGGTCTGAGAAATGTTAAAATAGTATTTTACCTGGGGTTGAGTTGATTAAACTAGGATTTATGAATTCAGGGTTCGTGTGAGCACTGTAGGTGTAGTTTTGGGATCCCTAAAGGCGTAGCTTCAAGAAAATGGGTAAAGGGAGTAAGTTAAGTCAGGTTTTTATCGAGTTTGAACTGATTAAAATGTTTTATGTATATGTATATACTTGATTTCAAGGTTATTTCAAAAATTGACCGTTCAAAATAGACTTTATAAGTATAGGATATATGATACTGTATTTTGAATAAAATGAACAGTGGAAAGTTTTGTTTAACCTTACAAACTAAATATACTGTGTTTTTTTGGTTGTCTATTGGGTTATGTTCTAATACTGAAATCGTGTGGCTGGTGAATAATCTATATGATTTATTGTATAACTGAATTTGAGTATGATTGTGAAAAATACTAAACTGTTTGTGAAACATATTGGAACTACTTTTGCAATATACTGGGGTTTGATATAACAGTCGAGGGCTGGGTTTTATTTAATGGTCGGGGGCCAGGTTTCATCAAATGGCAGGTTCTACATGAAACGAGAGTTATACTACAGTTTTTATTACCAAAATTACATGATATGATTTAAGAACCCTGAGGACCAGTTGTATAGTGAGCACAGTACCGTTGCTAGGGATTGTTACGAGACCATATGTGCCCACACTATACTGAGAAGTGTAAGGTGGTCTCCGCCGTTTAGCCTGTGTAAGGATGAAGTACCTTTCCTAGAGACCGGACCATGAAGTGGTAAGGTTATCGGACCTGCAACAGAGTTGTGGATGCCTGCAGACACACTTGCAGATGATTAACTTTGACTGTGTCTGGGTTGGTCCTCTAGGGCATAAAATGTTTTATGTATATGTATATACTTGATTTCAAGGTTATTTCAAAAATTGACCGTTCAAAATAGACTTTATAAGTATAGGATATATGATACTGTATTTTGAATAAAATGAACAGTGGAAAGTTTTGTTTAACCTTACAAACTAAATATACTGTGTTTTTTTGGTTGTCTATTGGGTTATGTTCTAATACTGAAATCGTGTGGCTGGTGAATAATCTATATGATTTATTGTATAACTGAATTTGAGTATGATTGTGAAAAATACTAAACTGTTTGTGAAACATATTGGAACTACTTTTGCAATATACTGGGGTTTGATATAACAGTCGAGGGCTGGGTTTTATTTAATGGTCGGGGGCCAGGTTTCATCAAATGGCAGGTTCTACATGAAACGAGAGTTATACTACAGTTTTTATTACCAAAATTACATGATATGATTTAAGAACCCTGAGGACCAGTTGTATAGTGAGCACAGTACCGTTGCTAGGGATTGTTACGAGACCATATGTGCCCACACTATACTGAGAAGTGTAGGGTGGTCTCCGCCGTTTAGCCTGTGTAAGGATGAAGTACCTTTCCTAGAGACCGGACCATGAAGTGGTAAGGTTATCGGACCTGCAACAGAGTTGTGGATGCCTGCAGACACACTTGCAGATGATTAACTTTGACTGTGTCTGGGTTGGTCCTCTAGGGCATAAATCCAGTCTTCGGGCCGCACAACCCGTACCATGGAGGAAGTCAATGGTGTGTTTGTCTTAGGGATTGTCTTTTATGCATATTTGTTGATTTACATAAATGGTTTTATTATTTATTGAATTGGTTTATACTGAGGAAGTAAATGGATATTTTTCAACTATAAAGGTGTGATTATTTGTATATGAATTAAAATGCATGAATGTTTATGGCGAAGTAAACTCTCCGCCCGAGGGCTTGTTGAGAAAGACGAGGATCCTGATAAATATCAGTTGTAGCCATATTAGGGTGCATAACGTATTAGAGCAGAGGGGAGTTACATGTATGAGCATGTAATCTGTCCTATCCTCTAGAACTTTCGCTTATAAATAATTTTGTGTGTGTGTGTGTGTGTGAGTATGGTTTGAGAATGATTTTATAAGTGTGGTTAATTAACAACTGATGATATTTTGTATACACTAAAACTCATATTGGTCACACACTGATATTAACTTAAATTACCTTACTGAGAAGTGTCTCACTCTAATATACAAATCATTTTTCAGGACTATCTTGAAATTGAGTTTAGTGAACTCCTGGGTGGGATGATAGCTAGTTTTTGTGAGTGTATGCAAGAACTCTAATGAATTTTTGTTAAGTCTGATGTCCCCGGATGTGTATAATGGTTGTATGGACTGAGTTGGTTTTTGTATTGTATTATGGTCTGTAATATGGATATTTGAAGACCATTGTGTATAAAGGTAGTTTAAAACTCTGGTATTGTAGCTTAAGAGAATGTATTATTTATTGCCGCTGTATTTATATAATGAATATGATATCAAGTACACAGACGTCACTAAAGTAGCACTCCGGGCCCCACATGGGGGGTCAGGGCATTACAAGAAGTTGTATAGAATACCAAATTTCTAAACAAATTTTAAGTTAATTTGCATCTTTACTATATGAAAAACACTTTTCAATCCCCAATCTCTAAAACCAATAAATAATTTCACAATCTCAACGATTAAGTATGCTTACGTAACAAGAGAATGCGGAACATCATTTCCTCTCTGAAAAATAAAATTTAATAACATAATTAGAGATAAAATGTTTTAACATATAAGTGTAAACATTATAAGTATCACAATTTAGTAATTCGCACAAAAATGTTTCTTTATATCGATGAGATTGTCCAGAGCCTAGGAACAGACTATGGTGCAAGCACGATACCTCCTAGCACAAGTATACTTACTTTTGAACCTTCTTACTAGTTAAATTATCTTTAATTAAAGTTCATTGCCTCAAACTTCTAAGGTAGGTTGTTGTCACGTAGATGAAGTTGCAAGTTTGGTTCTATCAAAAAATTTTTTTGATTACACATCGTACAGACAAATCTATTTTTTGTCATCAGAATTTTAGGAGACAAAATGATCAACTGCATAATCAAATTTGCGAGAATCCAAAAAATAAAAACTCTCTTAATTCTTTATAAATTAAATTATTTTTTTCCTAATTTTGTTAAGCACTCTAGGAAGATTTTGCTTCTTGGCGGTGGTGCTCATTGGCATCATTTGATACTTGAAAAAGGCAGGCTTTTATAGGCACTCAATGGGAATGGAAATAAACTGGGCTTTAATTATTTTGAGTCTTGAATAATGTGGGATTTTAATTTTTCTCTTGAATGCAAGCTATGCTATAGGTCAATTAAGGCCCAGTGGAAGCTCAAGTCATATCTCACTTGTTTCCTCAGTTGAGAACAGAGGAAGCCCTTCCCTTAGAGCCCTGCGTGTTGTGTTAATGTGGGTTCCATATTACTTGACCCACTTCTGTTGGGCTTTAAAATTGGGTTTGCCATGTTGGGCTTGTCTGTCACTTCTGTGAGTTGGGTCATTCTAGTTGGTGCACCAGCCCTTAGCTTCTTGGACTTGTCCAATGGGCCTCCATGGTGGCCCTATCTGAGCTCAAATGGGCCACTGTCTCTGCCTCCTCGCTTCCTAGGTTGTCCATCTAGGGAGGACAAGAAAAATTAAAAAATCAAATATATATATATATATATATATATATATATATATATATAAAATACATATTGTATATAATATTACATAAACTTTTAATACTTTAACGCAAAAAAAAATTGTATTGAGTTTTTATTTTGAGTATTTTAAATTTACATGTTGATTATTATGAAAAAAATTATTTGTAGCGACTTTAAAATTTTAAATTTTACTTAATGGTATGTTTTGGTTCGGTTAACCATTAGATATTGGTCTGAAAATCGGTTAAATGAATTTTAGTTAACTATTTTAAATGGTTTGGTTTCGGTTCACATTTTCTAGCGAGCTGAAACTTTGGTTTAGTTAACAATTTGGAGTTAATAATTTCTTTAACCGAACCATGCCCATCCCTATAGCAATCCACATCCTCCTCTCACTTATAATAAAAAATAAATTAATAATTATGCAGTAAATCTTTATATTTTCATTTGTTATATACTTCATTCCTAGAATCTTAGTTTTAACTAAATATGGCGACATAGGTAAGTTAAGAGAACTTGCAATCCATTCACTCTCATATTATTTTATAGTTTAACTCAGTTCTACACATAAATTCAAGTTATGAATTAAATTCAAGTCTTACAACACCATTCATAAACATAATCTAGCTTAATCAAGCTTTTTTAATTGTGTTATTTTTTGTTATAGAACTAGCACATTAATACACACGCGCGCGCGCACGCACATACATACACATATATACACACACATTTAATATTATTTATTTTATACATGTAATAATATTATTTTATAATGAAATCGAGTTTAAGTTTTAAAACCTCATAATTGATTAAAATTGAATTCAACAATTTTAAAATTGGTTGAGTTTGAAAATAAAAATAATCAAATCGTTATGGTATTGTCAAGTCGAATATATGGTTAATTAAAATAATTCATCCTTATAGTTTTACCCTCAAACTTCGTGGACTTATCTAGCTTAGAGTAGGCATCAGCCACGGCCTGGGCTAAGATGGCCCATTGCCTTAGTCTCTTGTGCATAAGCTACTAATGGTTAAGTGAATAAGTTGATTCATAAGTTACACTTTTTTACCTCGCTTTATAATTCGATTTGACTTTGTTAGCCATAGTGTTTCTTCCCTACTCTTTAACTTACATCTTGTGCATGATTTACATTATATTGTGATATAATCATTTGTATCTTTCCAAGATTTTATATTTTGTAGAGAAAAACAAAATTATGCAAAAGAGTCTATTCACTCCTCTCCCTCTCTGGACTTGACTCTAGGGCCAACAGACTTAATTATACTCAAATTCCAATTGAGTTTTGAGCTACTAGAATATAGTTTGACGAGTTAAGCTCAAGTCTTACAAAATTATTCATAAGTCTAAGTGAGTTTTTGTAGTTTTATTTTTTAGTATTATACAAGTGATATATAAGTGATATAATATATTGATGTAACCTAAAAGAGACCCTAACATTAAACTTGTCATTAACTAATGTAAGACTAAAAACTGAAAAGACATCAAGGAATTAATGGAAAGGAGGTAATTTCTGTTAGTTAAAGCAGGGGATTAACACACTAATCTTTACTCCCTAGTAATATATCCAAAAAGTAACTCATGTGATCTATTAATAAGGAAATCAATAGGGAGATATCATGAATGACTATAAAAGTACACCTTATGAAAGGTAAGACATCTCATCTCATTCATACTGTTGCAAATATACAATCCTTTCAAATCCTTAACTTAGGCATCAAAGTGATACCTCAGAGTACATCTTGGGTCCTTCAAGTCATTTTTCTCTAATTCTTTGCTGGTGATCAAAGTCACAATTGATCCAAATTCTCTTGGACAAATTTTGGCAGAAATAGTTGGCACCATCTATGGGAAATTTGGAAAGATTTATTTATAAAACTTAATCATAGCTATATTATGCAATTCTAAACCCATTGCTAGGGGTCAATTGCCCCAATTAATTCACTCCCCACCACTAGACAATTGGTTGCAAATTGTGCATTTAGACCAATTTTTAGTCTTCCAAAGGAGGGTGGAAGACATGTTTAACATACAATAGAAAAAAGATCATGTGGAACATGGCCTAGGGGTTGTTCAAGCATAAATAACACCTATGGATAAGGTGGTGGTACCACATAAAATAACATTGAAAATTTTAGATCCATCAAAGGAAGTAGAAGGAGCCAAAAATGTGGGATTAATTAGCAATGGCTCCAGGAATTTGAAGAAAAACTCAAGAGAATTGATCACCTGGAAAAGCTGGTAAAGGAAGTTCATAGCCAACCCTTAATAGGGTAAACCTCAGTTAGATATTTTGATCCCCCCTCCCCCCTTTACCAAAAAATATAATAGAAATCCCTTTACCTAGTAAATTCAAGATGCCCAACATAAAAGGGTATGATGGGTTGTTAGATCCCTTAGACCACCTCAACACCTTCAAAATATTGATGCAATTGTAAGGTGCACCTAATGCCATTATTTGTTGAGCATTTATAGCAATCCTGGAGGGGAATGCTAAAGTATGGTACCAAACATTGAAACCCAGTTCAATTGGGTCTTTCTCTGAGATAGAGCGGGAGTTTGTGGGGGCATTTCATCAGTAGCCAAAAAATGGTGAAGACTTCGACCCACCTTATGAGCCTTGTTCAAGGAGAAAGGGGAACATTGAAAAAATTTATGCGTCATTTCTTCAACGTGGCCTTAGAAATCAGAAATTTAAATCATGGAGCAACAATAGTCACTTTGACAATAGCTCTCCAACCTAGAGACTTTTTAAATTCCTTAGGGAAAACACCCCTAATTAACATGGGAGAGCTAATGACATGAACTAAAATATATCAACTTGGAAGATGTCATCACCATAAGAAGGAATAGGATAGAGTTGAAAAAGAAAAATTCAAGGGACGCAGATGAAACAGTCAAAGGAGGTAAGAAACAAAAAGGTGATAAGTAGTTTAGTTATTTTAAAGATGTGGGATTCATCCCTAAATTTCACTCCTACACCCCCTTGAATGTCTCTCGAACCCATGTGCCGATGCATATAAAGGAGAAAAGCTAGGTAACATAGCCTGAACCCATGCAGACCCTACCATATGAAAGAAACACATCTAAGTTTTGTGAATTCCATAAAGATCATGGGCATAATACAGAGGAATGCATCCACCTAAAAGTTCATAAAAAAGAATGATCATAGGAGAAAAGCACACAATCAAAAAAAATCAAAAAATTCTCAAGAAGGGGAACATGTCATTAGTGAAATCTCTATGATATTTGGAGGGCTTGCTAGTGGAGGTGACAATGGTGGAGCAAGGAAGAGGTATGCTATACAAATCTTCTTGACAGATAACCACACACCAACTCAAAAAAAAAAAACTTCGAAAATATGAAGTTATTACCATTATAAAGAGGACATGAAAGGGGTTCAACAACCACATGATGATGCTCTAGTGGTATATTTGCTCATTGTTAATTGTCTAGTAACGAGAATTTTGATAGATAACGAGACTTCAACAGATATAATATTTTGGTCAATTATGCAAGATATGAAGATAGCAGTTGAGCATTTGGACCCAATCATGATGCCTTTGGTAGATTTTAGAGGAGACGCGGTCCACTTTTTAGGAACCATCACCCTTCCCCTAGCAAACCTTTGAAGATATTAGTGGACTTCATAGCTAAAAAAACCTTTGACGATATTGAAAAAAATAGAGGAGTGAACATCACATGTGGATGGATCTTCTAATAATGCGAGAGGACGCGCAAGACTAATTCTCAAGGTACTTAATGGAAACGAAGTAAAACATGCCTTGATGTTGGAATTTACTGTAACCAATAATGACGCAGAATACGAAGCCTTGTTAGCAAGGCTATAACTTTGATCAACATCCCTGGGGGCAAAGAAATTACAAGTGATGATGACTCACAACCAGTGGTAGAGTAGGTAAAAGCTTATTTTGAAGCTTAAGAACCAAAAAATGTTAAGGTACTTAGCCAAAGTACAAGAATATGCAAAAGCACTCTCAGAGTTCAACATTAAACATATCCCCAAGGTGGAGAACACAAAGGTTGACGCTTTGTCAAGGTTAGCCTTCGCCTCAAAACCATATTGGGAGAAAGTAATATACTTGGACGGATAGGAAAACCTACTTATGAAGAAGTTACCATAGCAACTATGGTTGAAGGAGAAAGTTGGAAGACTCCAATTTTAAAACACCTTAGAGATGGGTGTTTACCAGAAGATAGGAAAGAGTCATTGAAGCTTAGGAGAAAGAAATCTAGATACACAACAATAGATGAAGAGCTATAGCACCGATCTTTTATGTTACCATACCTACATATTCTGGGTGAAAGTGAAGCATGGTTTTTTTGTGAAAGAGATCTATGAAAAAATTTGTGGGAACCACTTAGGTGGAAGGGTGCTAGCATATAAGGCTTTAAATAGTGGTATTATTGTCCCATCATGAGAAGAAATGCTTTGGTTTTAATAAAGCGATGTGATGGATGCCAGACGTGTGCCAACATATCTCACTTACTAGCTAGTGTTCTCTCTCTATTGGCTAGCACATGTCTTTTTACCCTATAGGGGGTTGACATATTGGCGCCATTACCTCAAGCCATGGTGCAAAGAATATTTTTAGTGGTCACTATAGATTACTTCACTAAACGGTTTGAAGCTGAGGCCCTATCCCATATCACAAAGATAAATACCATTAAATTTCTTTGGTCCTCAATCATATGTCGATATAGGATACATCATAGTGACAGATCATGGGAATCAATTTGATAACCATTGCTTCAAAACTTTCTATTCTGATTTAGGCAAAACCTAGCGTTTTGCATCAATGGCATACCCGTAGAGAAATGGATAGGTGGAAAACATGAATTGCACAATCTTGCATGGACTTAAAAAGCGTCTCAAGTCGACACAAGGCAGGTGGATAAAGGAGCTCCCTTTGATACTTTGAGCATATTGCACCATTCGCAGAACAACCATTGGAGAAACCCCTTTTCTAATAGGCTTTGGATCAGAAGCAGTGATTCCAATAGCAATAAGAAGTCCTTCATAGCAAAGACAACATTTCAATGTAGAAGAAAATGATGAAAAATTGATAACAGAGTTAGATTTGATAGAGGAAAAATAAGATCAAACCCAAATTAGGATGATTACGTACCAGTAGAAAGTGGCTAAGTATTGTAACTCTTGAGTGAAGTATCAAGTATTCAAGCTTGGAGATTTGGTCCTACGGAAGGCACGAGTAAGCCCAAGAGAACTAGGACTTAACAAGTTCAAGCCAAATTGGGAAGGATCGCATCAGGTAGCAGTAGAAATCAAGCCAATGACTTATAAATTAAAGGATTTAGAAGGGAGGGAGATTCATAATGCATGGTGTTCTAAGATTATGAAGAAACATTATCAATAATTGTATATTCAACAAATAATAAAAAAAAGAATCTAATAAATGCAATCATTTGAAAAAAAAAAAAAAAAACCCATCTAATAAGCAACACTCATGAGGCCCAAAATGCCCATTTGATAAACACTTGGGCATCAAAGTAATATCCCGGAGTACACCCAAGATCCTGCAAGCCATTTTTCTCTCATTCTTTGTAGATGATCAAAGTCATGGTTGATCCAAATTCTCTCAAACAAATTTTGGAAGCAACGTACAAATTTATACTTATATTTATTATAATATATATTTTTCATGTGTAATTAATATTATTTGCAATCAAATCAAGCTTAATCAAGTGAAGTTTGATTTTAAGAACTTGTAACCAAGTCACGTTCAACAATTTTAACATTAATCAAATTTAAAATTGAATTTTGAATAAAAATAATCAAATTGAGTTGAATTTGAATATCTTATTATGTTTATTCTACTCAAATCAAATACATGCCTAATTGTAACAATTAGATCTTATAGTTTCACCTTTTAGCTTTTGGATTATCTAGGGTGGATCTATTTAGGCTAAGATGGCCAACTGCCTCTGTCTCATCACATTGGGTCTCATCCCCTTCAAGGTTCCTATAAGCCATCCATATTCTACTCTCTCACGCCTCTTGATTACAACAAAAAAATAATAAACTACATAATAAAAGTTTCTTTTACTTATTTAGACTTTACGCCTTACTATCTTAATTGTAATTAAGTCACTAAAATATAAGTTTGTCAATTTACAACTTACTATAGAACTAAACTTGATTATACTAGTTCTAATCAAATTCTAACTGGTCTACATAGGTTGATGAGTCAAATTCATTTGCAAGCTTAATATAGTTTTTGTAGTTTTATTATTTTACCATTGTATAAGTGATCGTATATTATATATTAATATTGTATCTTAATTAAGTTTAAGATCTTATAATTGAATCAAGTTCGAGTTCAATAATTTTGAGGTCAAAGTTCAAATTGATTTTTGAGTTAAAAATGATCAAACTGAGTTTAGTTCGAGTATCTCTCACTATGTCAGTTTGACTCAACTCAAATACATGCCTACTTGCAACAACTTAATCCTTATAATTTTCATTTTAGTTCAGATGAGATCTTCAAGCAAGGACTTGAAGTAACATGAGAAATGAAATTTCAAGCATTAGAATGGTACAATTAGCCCTTCAAGGCATGACGTGCGATTTAGTAAAATTGAAGGACTTTAATGCAATACTAGTAAAATCGAAGGACCCGCGATGTAATTTATTGAAAGAAAAAAAATGGAAAAAGAAAGAAATGAAAAAGAATACCACCTTGCAAAATTCTATCCCAAAGAAAAGACTTGACAATACAAAGAAAAACATATAAAAAGGTTAGTATTAATGATCAGTCCATGCCATGCAGATATAGAGGTATCATATCATTTAAAATTTGTCCAGCTTTTAAGAAACAATGACACTGAATATGAAACATTGTTAGCAAGGCTACGACTTTGATCAACATCCCTAGGGGCAAAGAAATTACAAGTGATGATGACTCACAACTGGTGGTAGAGTAGGTAAAAGGTGATTTTGAAGCTAGAGAACCAAAAAAAGTTAAGGTACTTAGCCAAAGTACAAGAATATGCAAAAGCACTCTCCAAGTTCAACGTTAAACATATCCCTAGGGTGGAGAACACAAAGATTGACGCTCTGTCAAGACTAGCCTTCGCCTCAAAACCGTATTGGGAGAAAGTAATTTACTTGGAGGGATAGGAAAACCTACTTATGGAGAAGTTACCATAGCAACTATGGTTGAAGGAGAAAGTTTGAAGACTCCAATTTTAAAACATCTTAGAGATGGGTGTTTACCAGAAGATAGGAAAGAGTCATTGAAGATTAGGAGAAAGGTATCTAGATACACAGCAATAGATGAAGAGTTATAGCGCCAATATTTTATGTTACCATACCTACATTTTTTGGATAAAAGTGAAGCATGGTTTTTCATGAAAGAGATCCATGAAAAAATTTGTGGGAACCACATAAGAGGAAGGGTGCTAGCATATAAGGCTTTAAATAGTGGTATTATCGTCCCATCATGAGAAAAGATGCTTTGGTTTTAGTAAAGCGATGCGATGGATGCCAGAGGTGTGCCAACATACCTCACTTACTAGCTAGTGTTCTCTCTTTATTGGCTAGCACATGTCTTTTTACCCAATAAGGGGGTTGACATATTGGATCCTTTACCTCAAGCCATGGTGCAAAGAAAATTTTTAATGGTCACTATAGATTACTTCACTAAATGGGTTGAAGCTGAGGCCCTATCCCATATCACAAAGAGAAATACCATTAAATCTCTATGGTCCTCAATCATAGGTCGATATAGGATACATTGTAGTGGCAGATCATGGGAATCAATTTGATAACCATTGCTTCAAAACTTTCTATTCTGATTTAGGCAAAACCTTGCGTTTTGCATCAATGGCATACCCATAGAGCAATGGATAGTGGAAAACATGAATTGCACAATCTTGCATGGACTTAAAAAGCGTCTCAAGTCGACTCAAGGCAGGTGGATAAAGAAGCTCCTTTTGATACTTTGAGCATAGTGCACCACTCGTAGAACAACCATTGGAGAAACCCCTTTTCTAATAGCCTTTGGATCATAAGCTGTGATTCCAATAGTAATAAGAATTCCTTCATAGCAAAGACAACATTTCAATGTAGTAGAAAATAATGAAAAATTGAGAACAGAGTTAGAGGAAAAATAAGATCAAACTCAAATTAGGATGATTACGTACCAGCGGAAAGTGGCTAAGTATTGTAACTCTTGAGTGAAGTCTCGAGTATTCAAGCTTGGAGATTTGGTCCTGCGGAAGGCATGAGTAAGCCCAAGAGAATTAGGACTTAGCAAGCTCAAGCCAAAAGTGGGAAGGATCATATCAGGTAGCAGTCAAAATCAAGCCAATGACTTATAAATTAAAGGATTTAGAAGGGAGGGAGATTCATAATGCATGGTGTTCTAAAGAAACATTGTCAATAATTGTATATTCAACAAATAATAAAAAAAGAATCTAATAAATGCAATCATTTGAAAAAAAAAGAAAAGAAAAAGAGCCCATCTAATAAGCAACACTCATGAGGCCCAAGATGCCCATTTGATGAACACCTGGGCATCAGAGTGATATTCTGGAATACACCCTAAATCCTGCAAGCCATTTTTCTCTCATTCTTTGTAGATGATCGAAGTCATGGTTGATCCAAATTCTCTCGAACAAATTTTGGAAGCAACGTACAAATTTATACTTATATTCATTATAATATATATTTTTCATGTGTAATTAATATTATTTGCAATCAAATCAAGCTTAATCAAGTGAAGTTTGATTTTAAGAACTTGTAACCAAGTCACCTTCAACAATTCTAACGTTAATCAAATTTAAAATTGAATTTTGAATAAAAATAATCAAATTGAGTTGAATTTGAATATCTTATTATATTTATTCTACTCAAATCAAATACATGCCTAATTGTAACAATTAGATCTTATAGTTTCACCTTTTAGCTTTTGGATTATTAGGGTGGATCTATTTAGGCTAAGATGACCAACTACCTCTGTCTCATCACATTGGGTCTCATCCCCTTCAAGGTTCCTATAAGCCATCCATATTCTACTCTCTCACGCCTCTTGATTACAACAAAAAATAATAAACTACATAATAAAAGTTTCTTTTACTTACTTAGACCCTCTTAATTGTAATTAAGTCACTAAAATATAAGTTTTTGTCAACTCGATTATACTAGTTATAATCAAATTCTAACTGGTCTACATAGGTTGACGAGTCAAAATCATTTGCAAGCTTAATATAGTTTTTGTAGTTTTATTATTTTTACATTGTATAAGTGATCGTATATTATATATTAATATTATATTTTATATATTTCATACATGTAACTAATACTATTTTGTAATTAAAACAATCTTAATTAAGTTTAAGATCTTGTAACTGAATCAAGTTCGAGTTCAATAATTTTGAGGCCAACGTTCAAATTGATTTTTGAGTTAAAAATGATCAAATTAAGTTTAGTTCGAGTATCTCTCACTATGTCAGTTTGACTCAACTCAAAATACATGCCTACTTGCAACTACTTGATCCTTATAATTTTCATTTTAGTTCAAGCAAGGACTTGAAGTAACATGAGAAATGAAATTTCAAGCATTAGGATGGTACAATTGGCCCTTCAAGGCATGACATGTGATTTAGTAAAATTGAAGGACTTTAATGCAATACTAGTAAAATCAAAGGACCCGCGATGTAATTTATTGAAAGAAAAGAAAAAGAATACCACCTTGCAAAATTCTATCCAAAAGAAAAGACTTGACAATACAAAGCAAAACATAAAAAAAGGTTAGTATTGATGATCAGTCCATGCCATGCAGATATAAAGGTATCTTATCATTTGAAAGTTGTCCAGCTTTTAAGAAACAATCCCACCTAGGCTTGGCCAACTTGGGGAGAAGAGGACTCTAGGAAGTAGGAAGAATTAAATTCCTTAAGACTTTGAAACTGCAAGAATATGCTGCAGGCTGCAAATGGAGGGGCTTAGGAATATGTTGTTGGCAATTGTCAAGCTTTGCTCACCTCTGCTTCTCTTCATTTTCATGCACAGTTCCCACTGGATGGCACATTTCTCCCTTCAAATTATTTGCTTTCTCAGAGAAGCCTGAGATGTGGCATGGCATAATACATAACATTTTGGTTTATATCATTATGCAAAAATATTTTAAGGTTCTTATGTGAGATTGTAAGTGTTTTAGATTTTTTTTATATGGACTATATATTTGTGACCAAAAGTTAGGACATCAAGACAATTTTGTTGATAGTATAGTAGGGATTTTCAAACAAAAAAAAAAAATCTGGCAAAAGTAGACGACTGAGAAACTCATCGACAACTCATGAACTATATATTTATACCATATATATGCATATATGAGTTTAAGCAAAAGTTACTCGTATAAAATGAGTCAAATCCAAATCTAATTGGACCAAATAGTGAGTAAACAAATTAGGATTGGTAAGTCATATATTATTTTGGGAAAAAAAATATATGGATTAATTTGTCAATTCTAGATGCAATAAAATCAACAAAATTATATGTCGCGATAAATAATAGTTCAAATAAATTGTAGAGCCTGACCTATGAGTTATGGGATAACTATTGTCCTAAATGTGGTATTACCTCCCTATATGCATGCATTGGCAAGAGTCATCTCCAAGATAAAACCTAGGTTCACTCATTCTCATTCCATAGATACATTGGCAAAGTGATGAGGTGAACATGCAAATCAATGGCCAAATATAAATAATGTACAATAGAAAATCAATAATGTATAAAAATAAGAGAGGAGATGATATTGTGCATACGTTCTCTATGTGACTCTATGTCCTTACATAAAGATATAAACACTTTTTCATCAATGGAAACATATTTTGGAAGACATCTATTATTAATAGATATCTCCAGTAGGAAAAAAACAGAAAAAAAAGAAAGAAAAAGATAACCCTTAAATAATACGCATTAGAATGGGAAAATTTTCAATAATATATATGCTAAAATTTTGTACTAGGGAGTTTTTTTCTTTTTTCTTTTTCTTCTTTTTCAATATTTAGATTGAAAGGTGTTTTTGTTTTTATGTTTTTCTTTAATGTTGAAGAGAAATTGGAAACAAAAACCTAGAGCCTCCTAACATATTACAAATGTCCGAAAATTAGAGGTGGAGTCCTAAGGGGGAAGTCCAGCGGAGGCTAAATAAGCTCAGAATTATTATTTCAAGTAGATGAACAAAGGAGGAGCAAAGGTAGTGCTGCCATATAGCCTAATAAGCTAATGGTAGGACCTGTGGGGGCGTGTTTGGGGCAACATGCAAAACCGATTCTCGTGAGTTTTTATTTCAAACAAATAAGTCATTTTCATAAGTCATTCCAAACATCTTCCAATTGTCCCATTTGTCAAGAGAAAGTATATTTTATGTCATGCGCAGCACCACAAAGCAGTATGAAGTTTGGTACTTGGTAGCTAAGTGGAGAGTGATGACACACACACCAAATCCAGAATCTATTCTTCCTCAAGACCATCATAAAATGTCATAATGTCTTATGACGTTGATTCAAGTTTTCCCACTATTTGCGCACAATTGTTGGCATCAATCCCCCTATTGGCATAGTGGGTATGCCTATGAGCATGAAAAAACATATTGCTCCAATCCCCAAATCCCAATATTGAGTTCCAAATGGAATGACATAAACATTCCCACCCAAAGGAGACGGCTCAGAATAATATAATCCAAAATACATTCTTCTTCATCACGGCTGTATTTGACTTCTGTATGACAGGGCTTAGTGCTATCACCACCACCCACCACCTCCAACACCTTCACCACCATCCCAACAAAACAGAAAGAAAAAACAAAAGCATAGAACCCAGGAGAAGAAAAGCATGAGTTACAGGAATTCTCTAAATGGGATTCGTGTATCCATCCTCATTCCTCAATTTTATGTGGGAGGGTATGAATTCTATTGATACCCAAGGAGACAGACAAAAATGAAAACGAAAAACAAAAAACAGAAACAAGAAACACATGGAGGAAGAAATGACAGGAAAAGGAGAGCATGAGGTATAGAAGAAACTCAATGGGAATCATGTATACTCAATCTTAACATGAATTCTGCTGAGATCCAAGGGGAGGCATTGTTTGGAATGTTGGAAAAGAAGCAAATGGTGCTGAGTTTGATTTGATCCTTCTTTAGGCTTTACAACTCATCTTGCACTAAGACAATGCCACAAAGTGTACACATCATCTATTATTGAACTCTAAAATTCCCACACAATCCCTTATGCTACTTATTCTGTTACTTTCCAGAAAAGAATTATGATAAAACATAAAAAGTAGACCCATACAGATGTAATATCAGTTGCAAAAGGTCTGGTAATGATCAAGTCACAACTAAAGCCTTTTCTTTCCTTCATTCTTTTTCTTTTTTTTGGTTTTTTTTGGAGCAACAAAAGCCAAGATCATATTCTCACATAATATCCAATACCCATGAGGCTGCAGCTAATATAGTGTTGCAGTCTAATTTAATTTAATTTTTTTAATAAGACAACATCACATTGCCCAAGACACCCACAAGATCATTAAAGTCTAGGAGGCCATGCTATAGATGTCAAAGTACCAAAAATTAAATAAAAACTTAGAAAAAATAAAATTACAAAAAGATTTAAAAAACAAAAACATAATTTAGGTTTTCAAGGAAGAACGGAGATACAATTTTTAACCCTTTTCTATATAAGAGCTATTTTGACTGGCTCTACAATCAAACCTGCCCAACCCAAAAAACTACAAGATTGAAAAAAACCTATTCACTTTACCCAGATCTGCTCCAATCTTTAATTCCAGGTTTGATCCATATATTATATACAGGAGCCATTCACAACCGCAGAACCAGGCTTGGTTGCATCCGAACAGTAGGCAGGTGGACTTTTGAAGTCATGTCAAATGAAGATTCTTGTGAAGTCCTAAGTGTGGGCAGATTGTGATGAGAGTAACCTAGAATGGTTATGCTCACCTTCATAGGTGACAATAAGCATCGAAGGGTCTTCCAAGCATCTCTCAACATGCTTTCTCGCTGGGCAGCCTCTCATGCTGCTACATTTATAATATCCCCTGCATTGGTGCAAAAAGCCTAATTAGAAAATTGAATAAATGAAAATATAGAGTAACAAATCTGAAAAGCAATGACTGATCAAGTTCTCGAGGACAGCATTCCAATTGTCCTAGAAGGACAAAAGGTGTTGCTCTATTTATCAAGAGCTGCAGCTAAACCTATTCTTATAGAGAAGCAGTTGCTTTTCTTGGGGAAAATGCTTAATCTGCGATGGAATTTAAAGATGTTTAAAATTGAATAATGACAACGATTAGAAACATGATCAGCAATAGCATCAAATGAAATTATGAAACAGTGTCCAAATATTCAAAATGCTGCACTGCACCAAGTTTTTTAAGTTCAATCACAAAACAATTGGTCAACTCAAAACCTGATCAGAATGCAATGAAATCATAGAACTTTGTAGAAATATTCAAGAAGTTGCACAAAGAGTTGAGGTTGTAGGAGCAGCCAAAAAAAAAAAGGAAAAAGTTAAGACTTCATATTTAATAGAATTCAAGAAAATTCAAAACCTCCAATCGTCCTCAAATCAGATTTTAGAACCCCATGCTTCCACTGAGCACAAACCCCAGCTTGGAATTCTGGTTAATGACACTCCACTCTATAACTTTAATGGAAGCAACAAGGTTTATACCCAGTTAACAACTAAACGCATATGGTTTAAGCATATTTAGGAAACATCTAACAGACAAGCTTTCCTTTTCTCACTTGGCAATTCCACCAAAGGCTGGAATTAAATACAATTGCAATAAATAATTTCAGCAAGATCAGAACAAAGGCACGCTATCATCAAAAAGGAAAAAAGACGTACAGTAATTTGTTTCATTTTAAACCATAGTAAAAGTACACAGAATTGATGATAATCATCAAACCTAGTTCAGAGAAACCATTGGTGTACCTTCCAGCAGTAGAACATAAAGAAGACATACCTAGGATGCGGTGAACCCTTGATTGGCTTCTGCCCGTACTTCCTCCATGAATATTCATCTGGAGGAATATCTGCAACCTTGTTACTGATAGCAGGCACCTTGATAGACCTCTTCACCCTCGATTTCCTAACAAACAAAAGCAAAGATGGTTAATTAGAACAAACGAAGAAAACCCAATTGAGTAAAGAATCAATGGGTCAAATCTGACCTCCTCTTTGAACAGTGGCATTTACCACTGGTAGCACATTTCACACTTCCATCTTCTCCTCTAACAGAGCATCTTCTCCTTTGCTGGTGCGAATCGGACGGCTGCGGAACCCCGATCAAACGGAAAGAATTTCCATCCAGGTTAGCCACACTACCATCCATGCTCAGAGAAGATAGAAATGATCTAGTGGATGACATGGTGGGTGTGCAACTAGAACCATCGAACTTTATGTTTATGCCGCTGTTACTTCTAGAATACATCATATCAGCCTGAAATTTCATCTGCTGCTGCTGCTGAAACTGGAGGCTCGGTATGTGCTGCTGATGGTGGTGGTGGTGGTGGTGCTGTTGGTGGAGAAATTGATAGTGTGGCGATGGCTTTTGCTGGACAATTTGAACAGGATGTTTGGCAGATGAGCCAATATCTAATGCTGGGGTTTCAAGGAACGTGTTTTGGGTAATTTGCAGAGACCTCTTAGCCTTTGAGTCTGCTTCAGGATTTGAGATTTCAAGGAAGTTAGGAGGGAGTAACTGGAGAGGCTTGGGTGAGGAATTTGTTTTAGAGTTGGGGTAGTCTAGAAAGATGTTTTGGGGCAAAGATGAACTTAACTTATTCAGTTTTCTCACTCTTGCATGACCAGAACTATTATCTAAAAGAGAAACAACCCTTTTGAACTTGCACACAGCCTCCCCTGTTTCCACCATCAGAGTCCTATACTGAACCAAGTCATGAGGATGACACAGGCGATTAAGAACTCTATGGCAACTCTCCACAGCAACCTTGTTAGCTTCTTCAACCTCCATACTGGGCAACAACACCCGACTTCCCAAGCAAGAACCCTAGAAACCCAGATGCAGAAACATAACAAAAAATCACGAACTGTCCCTGGAAAGTTAAAAAAAAAAAAAAAAATCTAAAAACTCATTTCCAGAGAAGCTAGTACTAACACCCAGATGGGTATATCTTCAACTACCAAAACTTTTTTCAATTCATCCGAGGCTTTTTGAAGCACAAAATCTGCAGTGTGAGCTCAAGGGATAAGACCGAAATCAAAAACACCCAGATGGAAATTAGCCATGAATTGGCCAATTCCGTGCAAAAAGTGGGAAAAACCTGACGCAAAAGCAACAAGGAAAATGCAACCTTTCTTGGGGTTTGAGCAGTGTAACCCTAAATTACCCATTGGTCTGCAATTTGAAGGTGTGAAAGAGAAGACCTGCTCTCTCTTTTGGACTTAAATGACCCAAAAGAAAACAAAGTCTCTCTTTTAATTATATAAAACAATTATATGTATAAATTAATAACAAATCTCCGATGCAACTTTGCGTGAGAGAGAGAGAGAGGGGGAGAGAGAGAGAAGGGGAGAGAGAGAGCTGAGAACCCTGTTGCAAAGACCGGAGAGAGCTGAGAGGGAAACACAGAAACGAAACAGACGTCTCTGTCAAAGATCCGAAGGTGGGTCCCACCAGAGACCTCGTTATTCCCTCTTTTTTTTTTTTCAACTTTTCTTTGTTTTCTTTCAATTTCTCCCTCCCTACCTCGCAGCAATTCAACAAACCCCTCTCCCACCCTTCGATCTAAAGTGGGACCCCCAGGTCCACCGAACCAGCGGCACACGATCGTCACGGCCGTCACAGCCCCGTCGCGCTGCTTTTCAATTTTGCCGTTTAAATCTGCTCATTTCGTTTCATCAAAACACGACCGGAGGCAGTGGGGTCCACAAGTCCACTCTGGACCGGGGGAATCCCAAGTAGCCGTTACGAAGATCGACGGCCGAGGCGAAGACACGTGGAACAGTCCATTGGTGGGTGTACACATTTCCCGAGATTGCTGACCGGGCAGGCTTTGTTGGCGTGTTGAACATTGAATGGCAGTAGTAAAATTGTGGTGATGTGTACGTAGGTGGGGCCCACGGTGTCAGAATACAGTTGACCTGACACAGATTCTCTCTGCCCTTTCCATTTTTCTACTCCTTTTCTCTCCCTCGCTGTCTTACTTGGAAAATACGGGAGTAGCGCGGAAGGTGATTGGCTGGTTTTTCTCCATCTCTTTGAATTCTGTCCTTGAAAAATAAAAGCCAACATTGGAAATCAATACCTTTTCTTTTTCTTTCATCTAAAAGAAATTGAAATTCACCAAATGGGTTTTATGCACTAGCGTTCCCTTTTTACTTTCAACAGCAGAAAGGAAACGTAGTATCCTTGTTACTACACACAACAATTTACATATATAATCATAGACTATTTGAATATTACAATTACCATTTGCAAGTAAAATAATAATTTATTATTCGTGTAAAGAGAGTAAAATACTAGACTACTTACCTTGATCAATTAATAAAATATACGATTGATCAATAAAGCATTTAAAGGTTCGTAACACCATCTTTTCTTAAATATATTATATTATTTGCGTAAACGTAAATATGTCTGCACTTTCGAACATCTACTTTTAACAGTCTCTTTCATTTCATTTTATCATTTATGTAAGTGTAGACCTAAAATAACTTATGAGAAGATAGTAAGAATTTAATATCCTTAAATTTGTCAAAATAAATTATCCGTGATCGCATAAATTGACAAAAAATGATTCGTATAACTGACCAAACCTAGTGGAACTTAATGTTTGGTTTTGTTGGATTTATATATAATTATTCTGCATTTTTTATTTAAAATAAATAATCAATTATCAAAAGTTATTTTATAAATAAATGGCGATAAAAAACCTTATATTTGTCACAATAACATTGATTCATAATATTGAAAAGTCTAACCTTAACAACCTTACTTCTTTGAATGTATGGTATGACCTATTAGTCTCATAATGTGAAGTTTGTATTAATATTTTATGGTCTAAAAGTTAGATATTTAAAACAATTTAGATCTTGAAAAATACTTTTGTCAGAATCCTTAAAATAAGTCTTATACTAAGAATTTGATCCTAGCCCATCCCCACTCTTAAGCGTTTATAATTTATACACAATTGAAAAAATCTAAATAATCAAGGGTAACGTAAAAAATAATTCATGAATTCATAAAGGGAGTGTGGTTATCTCATCTAATAAAAATACACCAAAAAATGAGTATTTTCAAATTATATATGGGTTCTATCACGTGACTGTCATTTTTTGAAATGTTTTAATTAGATGAAATGATCTGATGGAAGAATTATGTCGATAGAGAAACTTAATTTTTTTTTTATTTCAAAGATCTTTGACCTTCGGCGGAAATTTAAAAAATTAAAATATATGTTGTGATTTTCCTTCTTCATTAAGAATCCTTTAGAAAAAGAGTCTTAATTGCTAGCACATACCTTAATAATTGCTGTCATTATTGCTTCAAAAAAAGGTCTTATTAAATGTAATAAAAATTGTGAAGACATTAAATGCATTAAATGCAAAAGCATCTACAAAACAACTGGAAAATATTTTTCTTCTAAAAAAACTAATATTTGACCTTTTTTCTTTTTCTTAAATAGGAATACACATGAATTTTATTATTAGAATCTATTAAATGCAAAAATATTTTTAAAACGACTCCCCAGAAAATATTTCATCTAACAATTAACATCTATTAAATATTAATAAATGATCTTTCTGCATAAGAACATAGATGAGGAGAATGTGTTATTTTCACAATTAGAATGTTAATCAGTTATTAAAACCTACATTATAAAACCCAATTATACACATACATATACATACACACACCTACCTATATATATATATATATATATATATATATATATATATATATTAGGTCATGAAGGCTAGTCATGAAGGCTAGTTTCACAAAAAGTAAATGTGATCTTATGATGCCTAAACTTAAAATTGAACCGAAATTAATTCTCATATTTACCCTAAATTTTGTAAATTCAAGTTAATTCTTGAATAAATCATAGAACCAACGTGAATTCACTTAGAATTGTCTTAAATTTATAGACTCTATTGTTAGGGGTTACACGTTTTACGACTCAAACGTGTATTAGAACCTAGATGATCCTACAACTTTTTTAAATTTTAATTTATAAAATTATTTGCAGTTTATACAATTATTTGTAATTTTTACATATTTTTGTTAGCACCAGAAAGAGTCCATAGGTATGTTTGATACACATGAGCGAGCACCAACTTGACCCAAAAGTTTAAACCTATTGGATATTGAGTCCAGTCATGTATATAAACATCTATCATTTACTCACTTTTTCCAATGTGGGACAAACTTACAAGTGGAATTATCAACAATCTCTCTCTCTCTCTCTCTCTCTCTCTCCCCCCCCCCCAACTTGTGAGTTCTAATTGCTCCTCCTTGAACGGAAGTCATCTTTTCCCTCATGGGACTAATTCTCCAACAGTTTGCTCAAGTTGGCCTTACCACTGCGTCTTACGTGTTTGGATTGTATTCCAAGTGAGTTTCCAAACTAATTCTACCTTCCACGTCTTAACCCTATTTGGATCCATCTTATTTTATTTAATGTAATGAAAATATTTTATTTAATGTAATAAAAATTGTTAGGGCTATGAAGACATTAAATGCATTAAATGCAAAAGCATCTACAAAACAACTTGAAAATATTTTTCTTCTAAAAAAACTAATATTTGACCCCTTTTTTTTTCTTAAATAGGGATACACATGGAATTTATTATTATAATCTATTAAATACAAAAAAAAAAAAAAATTAAAACGACTCCACAAGAAATATTTCATCTAATAATTAACATCCAATAAAAATTAATAAATGATCTTTCTGCATAAGAACATGAATGAGGAGAATGTGTTATTTTCACAATTTGAAAGTCAAGCAAAAATTAAAACCTACATTATAAAACCCAGTTACACACACACACACACACACATACATATATATATATATATATATATATATATATAATATATGGTCATGAAGGCTAGTTTTACAAAAAAGTAAATGTGATCTTATGATGCCTAAAACTTAAAATTGAACCAAAATCAATTCTCATATTTACCCTAAATTTTGTAAATTCAAGTTAATTCTTGTATAAATCATAGAACCAACGTGAATTCACTTAGAATTGTCTTTAATTTATAGACTCTATTGTTAGGGGTTACACGTTTTAAGACTCAAACTTGTATTAGAACCTAGATGATCCTACGACTTTTTAAAAATTTTAATTTATAAAATTATTTGTAGTTTATACAACTTTTTGTTTACATAATTTTGTTAGCACCGGAGGAGTCCATAGGTGTGCTTGATACACATGAGTGAGCATCAACTTGACCCAAAAAGTTTAAACTTATTGGATATTGAGTCCAACCATGTATATAAACATCTATTATTTACTCACTTTTTTCAATGTGAACAAACTCACAAGTGGAATTATCAACAATTTCCCCCCCTCACTTGTGAGTTCCAACTACACCCCCTTGAACGGAAGTCATCTTTTCCCTCATGAGACTAATTCTCCAACACTTTGCTCAAGTTGGCCTTACCACTGCGTCTTACGTGTTTTGGATTGTATTCCAGGTGAGTTTCCAAACTAATCCTACCTCCGACGTCTTGACCCTATTTGGATCCATCTTGACAGCTTAGATGATCATTCTCACACTCCCACCCCATAGTTATGAACTGTTGGCTCCGATACTATTTGTTAGCACCAAAGAAGTTCATATGTGTGCTTAATACATATGAGTGAGCACTAACTTGACCTAAAAGCTTAAATCTATTGCATTTTGGGTGCAACCATGTATATAAGCATCCATCATCTACTCACTTTTACCAATGTGGGATAAACTCAGAAATGAAATTCTCAATAAATTTTGGGTTATTCTAGATCTAACTTTAGTGAATTTGCTTAAAATTGTCTTAAATTTATAGAATCTCTTTTTAGGAGTCGCACATTTGACTAAAACTTGTATTAGAACCTAGATGATTCTATGTCTTTTGTAAAATTTTAATTTATAAAAATATTTCTAGTTCATACAATCTTTTTACATATTTTTGGGTGATTCTAGGACTAACATTAGTGAATTTTACTTTTTTTTTTTTTTTCAATTTATTCTTAAAATTTGGGTAGTGTTTGAAGCCACATTTTTTTTTTTTAACACTTCTTTTTGATAGGTAAAAAACAAACAGTTAAAAGGATAGATTTGTTGATTGATGTTAAAGTCTTTCCTGCCAGAATACAGGAGAGAGTGGGATGTGAAATGGGCATTCATTGGTGCATTGCAATAATTTTTTTTTTTTTTTTTAAATTGATGCCTGCATCAAGATTTGAAACAGTAAATTACAGATAAACAAAGTCAATGGATGGATTGGCAAAGGTGTTGAATTTTGAGAGGCAAAGGGAAGAAAATGTTGACAAAAGAAATGAAAAACAATTCAACAATCATTTTCTCATGCTACAAAGGATTTGCAAAGTCAATGAAATGTAAAACCCAAGGTGGGTTAATTTTCAGAAATGCCCTGAAAGTGAAAAGAAGAAAAAATTTAATAGCTGAAAAGGTAAATTGATTCAATGAACTTATATTTTTCAACTATGGAACCTAGCCAACCACTGAAAATGATGACACTATGGCAGCCTAGGGCCAACCTAGCCTGACCATGAGTTCATTTCAACATGTTGGCTTGGGCCATTCTAAATTTAGAACTTACAAAAGATATATTATTATAAGCTGGCTCGTGCACCTTGACTCCACTCAAAGGACAGGATGGGAATGGGACACATTCAAAGATTTTAATAAAATAATATGCCAAAACAATGACTCCATGGGGTGAATATTATTTTTGCCTCCTTGTACTTTGCCTTATATGTTCAATATTTAATTATATGTGCCTCTCTTGTTTAAATTCATAACATGACAAATAAAATTTTCTTGTAAAATTCTTTATTTTAGGGTAGGAGCTTGGAAAATGAATGTTAGGTATGCAAATTAGGGATGATTGATTGACTAAATTTAGTTTGCATTTTTTTAAGGGTAGAAAATCAATGGAATAATTGGAATGTGTGGAAACGAAATGAAATATTCGAAGAAGAGAATGAGAGATGAGGACAGAAGCAAGAATGTAGAAACATTATAGAGGGATTGAGATTTAGAAATAAGATAGAGTGAGGGAAATAGCACTAGTTAGAGGAAGAAAAGTTACAACTAATTGTCGGTAATTAGTTTTTGACCAAACAAATTTCAACCCAAATGAAGATATAAAAAATAAAGAAAAATGAAGAGAAAAACAAAAATTAACACTAGGCGGTTGACCGACTACTTTGGGTGGTCGATCGATATTCCTTCCATTTCTATAATTTAGCACCACTCACAGGCAGTCTACCGACCTCTACAAGCGGTCAACTGCCCTGCCAATTTTTAAATTTTTGAATTGTTCTCCTCTGATTAGATAGCGATTTTGAGTTAAGCACATATCCCATTGATTTAACATGTCAACCTCCGACATTAGTAATTGATGGTTGGTAGTTATTAATAGTTATTTTGAATTTCAATTTTCAAAATTCAAAATTCAAATTCAAAAAGGTTTTCCCTACCTTCCATTGAAGGTCTATAAAAGGACCTTATGGGAAAGAGATTGAGGCACATTCAAGTGAGGGTAAGGTCAAGTTTTAGAGTTTTTTGAAGGGTTAAAAGGGACTTTTGTTTGAAGGAAAGAAAAGAGAGAAAATCTGTAGAGACCTGAAAAATATAATAATAAAAAAAATAAGAAAAATGAGGAAAATTCGGTTTGGGAAGCCCAAACTGTTGACGGTTTGGTGAGGGTCGCAGAAAACCGTCGACGTTTTCTTTTTATCACGACCCGGTAACAGGTAAAACGGTGAAAATGGGAGGGTTAAAGCCCAAACCGTAGACGGTTTTGTGAACAGTGCAGAAAATCGTTGACAGTTTTCTCTACAGTGGGCGTTTTAAAGGAAACCCGCGAGTCATTTTCTTATAACAAGACAAATTCTCTCTCTCTCTCTCTCTCTCTCTCTCTCTCTCTCTCTCTCTCTCTCTCTCTCTCTCTCTCTCTCTCTCTCTCTCTCTCTCTCTCTTTTCCCAAACCCACAACTCTCATCATTCTTTGGAGGAGCTGATCCATTCGTGGCTGAGAACTGGGTCAAGGATATGGAGGACATGTTGGCAGTTCTCTTGTATACAGATAAGAAGAAAGTATTGTTTGCGACATTTAAACTGACATGGGAGGCAAAGCATTGGTGGAGATCAGCGAGACTGTTAGAGGAGTAGAGCCTTGACTCTGTAACGGTGACGTGGAGCCGCTTCAGGAAGATCTTTTTCAAGAGATATTTTCCCACTACTATCAGAAGTGCAAAAGCAACGGAGTTTCTGCATTTGACACAGGGACCAATGACAGTACAACAGTATGTAGCTAGATTCATTGAGTTGTCTCAATTTGCTCCATATTTTGTACCGGATGAGGAAAGGAAAGCAAGAAAGTTCGAGGAGGGCCTGAGACAGAGTTTATTTGAGCAGGTTATATACTTCCGGGTCCAAAAATTTATGGAGGTAGTGGATAGAGTTGCAGTGATTGAGAGTGGCCTTCAGATAGGCGCTGTAGTACATAGTAAGGGGAAAAGGTTTGTGCCTTCAGATTTTTAGGTTGGGTCCAGCCGAAGGCCTTGGAGGAGGTAGGATAGTAGAGGAGGATGGAGACAGGTAGTGGGAGAATGGGCAGTACCGGGTAGGCAGATGCCCCCTTCTTGTCCCATATGCTATAGGAGACACTCGAGAGAGAACCGGGTCAGGGAGGTGATATGTTATCAGTGCCATCAGCCTGGGCATATAGCGAGAGACTACCGTGCATTGCCAATTATTGTGCCTATTCCTAGACCATTAAGAGGAGCTCATCAAGCACCTCGAGGCAGATAACAGAGGAATATCACCCCAACATGAGTCTATGCATTGACACCGGGGGATGTTGAGGCGGCAGGAGATGTTGTGACAGGTACAATTTCAATTCTGTCATTTACAACAACTTCTTTGTTTGATTCAAGGGCGACTCATTCTTTAATCGTTCGAGAGTTTGTTAAATTTTGTGGGTTAGAAACTTAGTAGTTGGGTGTTAGTTTGTCAGTGGCTACGCCGATAGGGGTTGTGGGGATATGTGAGAAGGTACTCGAGAACTGTCCAGTATGCATTCAGGGGAGGTCTTTATTAGCTAATCTGGTGGTGTTGGATATGCATGGTTTTGAGGTGATACTGGGGATGGACTAGCTAGCTACTCACTATGCTAGTATAGACGGTAATCAGAGAGAGGTAGTGTTTAGACCTCCAGGAGGACAGGAGTACAGATTCGTGGGGTCTTGTGTGCGCACCCCACCACAGTTGTTATCCGTCATTTAGGCGAGGCAATTGTTGCTAAAGGGTTGTCAGGGATATGTAGCCTGTGTGAAGGAGGTATCAGAAAGGGAGTTGAGGTTAGAGGATATCCCGATAGTGAAGGATTTTCCCAATGTTTTTCCCAAGGATTTTTCGGGACTACCTCCTAATCGTGAGATAGAGTTTATTATTGATTTGGTTTCGGGGACAGCGCTAATTTCGAAAGCACTATATAGAATGACACCAGCAGAATTAAAAAAATTGAAAGATCTGTCACGCCTCGAACCCGAAAATGGGATCTAGGGGTGAAAATGTAATCTAACCTATCGTTGTATCAAACAAATATAACCAAAATACAGGACAATGGATGAGGGTTCGACGTCATGAGGTTCCCAGGAACCCTATACACATCCATACACAACAGAGTACACGCAGTGGAAAAAGGTTTTTCTATATACATACAGTACCATACCAGAGTCTATACAACAGGAGTCCAAGCTCCTTAGCGCAAAACATAACCCAGTTATCAACCATACTCCAACACGACAACCCGAGCACAAAAGTCCTAGCACTTACCCAAGCGTTATCCGCAGTACACCGACCACTTTGCTCCTACACCAAGAAGCTAGCTCCGGTTACCCAAAGGACCTGAAAATATGTACATACAGTAAGGGTGAGACACCTCTCAATAAGAAAGAATACATGTTATATCGGTGTGTGGAATTCGAGTGTTATCATGATACACAATATATACACAGTTAAATGCAGTTCTAGTACTAGTTTCACAACAGTGCATACAAGCACGCACACACACATGATCAAGCAACCCGGTGTTGTCACACCCTTCGGCCCGTAGCTAGCCCGCGATACTTGATGTTGGCCTGGCCGACCCACAGTACCCGGCTCCACCGGCACATGGCTAGTCCCAGACTCCCATGGCATCGTACCGACGCAAACTGGTGGATCCACACCCTTCGGTGATCAGCCGGTAAGGCTCACGCTTTCAGATATAGAGCTGGACACTCTTGCCAAACATGGCCAGTGATTTCATACGCCCTCGGATATAGAGCCAGACACTCAGTACCTGGAATAACTCGGAACCCAGTTCCGATTGCATTCCACATAAAAACACAACCATGCATGCTCATATAACCAAACATACCACATCCATTTGGTAATCTAAAATCATGGTTTTCCAAACATATACAGTTTAAATAAAGTCAAGGCACGACCATCCCTATTACACAATATAAATCATCATATACATACGATTTTCCAACAAAACCAGGGATGTAACCCAATATCCCTTTTTTCCCAAAACTGTAATCATGAAAAACCCATAGTTTTACCTGTTAGATCCCCTCAAATGAGTAACCAAAACGCACACAGGACCGTGAATCATAGTTCTACTGAGTCCGATTTCAAAAATAACCAACATAAACATGATTCCCCTTACCTTTTCCTAAGCGATAAATCTCGAACTCCAAGGCCCCAAAACAGCGAACTGAGTTCCAAAACCTACAACGTACAGTACAGAAAATACTCACAACACTGTTCTCTACAAAACTACGAGATCAGAATTGAAAACCGAGCCTTACCTCGATTTTGAGTTAAAACCCAAAAATGTCCGAACCGAAAATGCGATCCGTAGAACTTGTAGAGAATCCTTCCCCGATCCTCGTGGTAACTTCGGATTAATGATTCTCGCGATGAACGACAAAGAAATCTAGAGAGATGGAGAGTAGGAAGAGTTTCTAGAGAGATAGAGAGAGAAAATGAGATTTCTTAGCTTGGAAGTAAGGAAACTGATATTTATAGCTCCTTTGACTCGACCGCCCTCGTCAACGAATGACGTCCTCATTGACGAGGCCATATAGACAGCTCATCAACGAGACGAGGACCATGTTGATGAACCTGATATTACCAGTTTCTCGAAACTCCTCGGCTTCTTCTCATCGATGAGCCTTTGAATTTCATCGACGAGCAGCGCATGGACTTCGTCGACGAAGCCTGCTAAATTTTCAATTTGCCCCTCTTGTAATTAATTGAACCTACCTATCACGGTTCGGGTTCTTACAACCTCCCCTCCTTACAAAAGTTTCGTTCTCGAAATTTGCTATTTCTCATTCACAAACTCAACATACAAGCAAATACATATACGCAAACCTAGAAAGAAACTAGCGACTACTACAACACAGCCCCATCACAATAGATACATACCCTCACTTATGGCGGAGGAATACCGTGGTTACATACATAAACCATCTCAGGAGTTCACAATAACATACACTCCCAATGACTAACCACCTATCCCCAACCCAAAGTAGAGTAATGTATACATACTCAGAACAACTGTGGATACTTCTGGCATATTTCCCTTTTCGGTTCCCAAAAAGCTTCCTCAAACTCATGATTCCGCCACAATACCTTCACTAATGGTATATCTTTGGTACGAAGCTTTTGAACTTCATGGTCCAGAATCTAAACAGGTATCTCCTCATACACTAAAGTATCCTTAATCTCCACATCCTCATAGCTAATAACATATGAAGGATCCAACACGTACCTCCTCAACATGGATACGTGAAACACATCATGGACCCTCGAGAGTGCTGGGGGTAGTGCAATCCTATAGGCTACCGGACCCACACGCTCAAGAACCTTGAATGGTCCGATGTACCTCGGGCTCAACTTGCCCTTCTTCCCAAATCTTATCACCCCTTTCATCGGAGTAATCCTCAAAAATACCTTACCCCCCACCTCGAACTCTAACTTATGGCGGCGAACATGTACGTAACTCTTTTGCTGACTCTGAGCTGATTTAATCCTCTCTCGGATCAAACCTACCTTCTTAGATGCCTACTGCACAAGTTCAGGTCCTAACACCTAACGTTCACCAACCTCATTCCAATACAGAGAAGATCGGCACCTTCGACGGTACAGAGCCTCAAACGGTGCCATCTCGATACTAGCCCGGAAGCTATTATTGTAGGCTAATTCCACTAGTGGCATAAACTATATCCATCTACCACAGAAGTCTAACACACAAGCCTGCAACATATCTTCCAAGATTTGTATGGTCCTCTCCAACTATTCATCAGTCTGGGGGTAGAATGTTGTATTGGAAGTAAGCTTCGTCCTTAGTGCTTCCTGCAAACTCGTCTAGAATTAAGAAGTAAACCTCGGGTATCGATCTGATACAATGGATACTGGTGCCCCGTGCATTCTAACTATCTCATACACGTACATATCTGCTAACCTACTCAAAGGATATCTAACCGTCATTGGTAAAAAGTGAGCAAATTTTATCAACCTGTCCACGATCACTTAGATAGCATTCTACCCGTGAAGTGCTGGGGGCAATACGGTTACAAAATCCATGGAAATATGATCCCATTTCCACACTGGAATAGGCAAGAGCTGCAACGGCCCTACTAGCTTCTGATGTTCAGCTTTTTCCTACTGACACGTCAGATACTGCTCCACGAACTGAGCAATCTGCCTCTTCATACCAGACCACCAGAAGGTCTCACGTAAGTCAGGATACATCTTCGTGCTACCAGGATATACCATATACAAAGAACGATACGCTTCCTCCAGAATCGTCCTTCTAATTTCATTGTTGTTCGACACACATAACGTGGTCCCAAACCTCAGCACACCTCTTTTAGAGATGTTGAACTCTGTAGCCAATATTTTCTGTACCTTTTCGATAACCTCTACCAGCTCCGCATCACTAGCCTACGCTGCCTTTATACACTTAAAAAAATTTGGCTGTACCATCAAATTAGCAAGGAAAGACTGATGATCACTAGGCATAAACTCTGTACCTGAGCTCTCCAAATCCTGTCTAATGTGATGCTGAGCTACAACTACAGATACTGCCATGTGATCTGATTTCTGACTCACCGCGTCGGCTACCACATTAGCTTTTCCCGGGTGATAACTGATGGTGCAATCGTAGTCCTTAATTAACTCAAGCCACCATCTTTGCCTCATAGTCAACTCATTCTGCGTGAAAAAATACCTGAGACTTTTATGATTAGTGAAAATCTTGCATTGCTCTCCACACAAACAGTGTTGCCAGATCTTTAGTGCATATACAACAACAGCCAACTCCAAATCATGCGTAGGGTAATTCTTCTCATAATCCTTCAGTTGTCAAGAAGCATAAGCTATTACCTTACCCTGCTGCATAAGCACGCAACCCAAACCTTTCAGAGACGCGTTGCTATAAATCACAAAATCACCATCCCCAGAAGGAATGGTTGACACTGGAGCAGTAACCAGCCGATGCTTCAACTCCTAAAAACACTGCTCGCAATCACTGGTCCACTCAAACTTCACTCCCTTTTTGGTAAATCAAGTCAGAAGCCCAGACAGTTTAGAAAAACCTTCCATGAACCGATGATAATAACCCGCCAATCCCAGAAAACTCCGAACCTCCTGTACATTCTTTGGCCTTACCCAGTCAACCATAGCTTCAACCTTTCTAGGATCAACCAATATACCGTCACCAGTCACCACATGGCTAAGAATGCAACTTGATCCAACCAAAATTCACACTTCTTCAGTTTAGCATATAACTTCTTCTCTCGCAGAATCTGTAACACTAACCTCAGATGATTCTCGTGCTCTTTCGAATTCCTCGAGTATACCAAAATATCATAATGAACACCACTACGAACCGGTCCAAGTACTCATGGAAAACCCTATTCATCAGGTCCATGAACACTATCGGGGCATTCGTCAACCCAAACGGCATGACTAGGAACTCATAGTGGTTATATCTGGTTCATAAAGCAGTCTTCGCAACATCTTCAGATCGTACCCTCACCTGATGATACCCTGACCGTAGGTCGATCTTCGAAAAGAACTGAGTTCCCTGCAGCTAGTCAAAGAGATCATCTATACAAGGTAAAGGATAGCGATTCTGCACAGTTGCCTTGTTAATCTCACGGTAATCAATGTACATGTGCATCGACCCATCCTTCTTCTTCACAAACAATATTGGAGCTCCCCAGGGCAAAACACTAGGTCGAATGAAACCCCTGTCCAGTAATTCCTGCAACTGTTCTTTTAACTCCCGAAGTTTTGCTGGAGCCATCCGGTACGGAGCTTTAAAAATCGGTGCCTTGCTAGGAAGCAACTCTATAGTGAACTCCACCTCACGATCTAGAGGTAAACCAGGTAAATCATCTGGAAACACATCTGAGAATTCTCAACTCATCCCACGGTGGTTCCTTCACACAAGCTAGATACCCATGACATCCGTCCAAGAGTAATCTCCTCGCTTGCAATGCTGATAGAATCTGTGGCGTCGAATGCACACACGATCTTATAAACTCATACTCCTACTCCCCAAGAGGTCTGAACACTACCACCTTCCTATGACAGTCGATCACAACATAACTGGAGAACAACCAATTCATCCCCAAAATGACATCGAACCTTGACATGTCGTATACCACAAGATTTGTCGGTAGTAGCTTTCCCTAAATTACCACTAGGCAATCTTCCAACATTTTCCTACAGAATGATACACTCCCAGATGGTGTAGCTACTGACAACTCTTCATCCATGACTTGGGTTCCCACCCTACACAGTTTCATAAAATTAATAGAGATAAAAGAGTGGGTCTGTTGACCTTATAGGTGATGCCCGATTTTGATAATGACAAATATGATTGTATTTAATAAATACCTAGTTCATGTGCAGGTTCATATTAGCAGATCATTAATGGCATGTGAAAAGCTTAAAGCTTGAAGACCAGTTCGTATTTTCAGTTGTAATATATTTAGTGGTCTATTTGGTCTGTAATAGTAAATAGGTCTTTGGTCTGTAATAGTAATTAGGGTTATTTGGTTTGTAATAAGCTCACACACATCACATGTATGATTTATTACGTAAGCTCAAACAAACCATGAATGAGAAAGGACCTTAGAAAGACCTTAGGGTGTAGGTCGACCGACACCAGACTTTTTCGGTGTCTTCAAATTGGACCCCAAGTGACCCTAGAACACACACATTTACACATATGCTTGTTAGGCACTTGAATAGGGTTTGTTTGTTTCGAAGTGGGACCGAAATGCACACATGGTGCACTTTCGGTCGACCAGCCAAGCTAGTTCATTTTGGCCAGGTCGACCGAAACCTACTTGGGTCAACAGTTGACCAAGGTCCCGGTCGACCTAACCAGGTAGTTCGAAAGGCCCTGGTTGATCGAAACCTCCCTGGGTCAAAAGTTTGACCATTTGGTCGACCGACCACTTTTGTACTCCAACTATCTAGTTGACCGGAGGGTCCTCGGGAAATTCCCAGCGGTCTGGTCGACCGAACCAGGCAGTTCAAAATGGCCCGGTCAACTGAACCTCAGAAATTTGGGAAATCGCCCTCTCCTGGTCGACCGAGCCCTTAGTTCAATATTTCCCTGGTCGACTGAACCATATGAGTCCTGGTCGACCAGACCTCTCGAGTTGCCCTGATTTTTTACCGTAGTTAATAATTTTTAAACAGGGTTAAATTGATTTAAATGTCATTAAACTTTTCCAATAATCCCCAATAGGTCCCTAACGGTCAAAATTTTCAGTATGTCTATATACACTCCTTCATTTGGGAAAATTAAGAATCAATTAGCAAGAGGATTAAAAAATTTTCCATCTCAAGTAAAAATACATTCCTTTGATTCCTATTGATCATACTTTCCCTAAAAACACTCTAGCTCTCCTTCTCAAGCTCAAAATCATTTGTAAGTGCTTTGAGTGTTTATTCAAAAGGTTTTGCTCTCATTGTTTGAATTGATTTTTCTAATGAGAGCACAACCTAAGTATTCTTAGGAGGCTTTTCTAATAAGCTTATCCTAAGAAGACTTATTAAGACTTCTGAGTGTTGCATTCTCATTGCAACAACTTAAGAAGTTTGTATTTGTTTTTGGTTTGCAAAAACGTTATTTAAACTCACTCAAATATCTTGTGGAATCTTCATTGAACTATTTGTGAAAAGATATTTGTGTTTGATACATTAATCTTTGTGGCAATATTTATTCAAGTATATATCATTTGCTCAATACAAAGATTATTTATTTTGCAATCCAAGCAAATACATATTCATGTGATTGAGATATTCTATTAATTGATATTCTTGAGGCTTGCTTGGTATTCTGTGTGAACACATTTGATTGAAACACTTTGAAATACACAGATTGTTATTGATACTCTCACGTACTCACTACACTGATAGAAAACACATTTGAGAGTTGAAATATCTAAACCACACAGAGCTTACATTATTAAATCATCTGTGGTGTATGTGATATTGTGCGCATTTGTGGTACAAATTTGCTTTACGTGAAAGCACCCATACATTGTACCTTTTGGTTGTATATCTGAGAGATTCCAGGCGTGGCCTGGGGGGGTGGTAATCCAGCTCGGTAAGGATTGGTGTAAAGGTTGAGGTCAGCCCTGTGATAATTTAACCTGATTTGTATAGGTGCCGCTCCACCCGTTTAAGTGAGCAAGTTATTGTGATAATCCTTGTGCTGGTTAGCCAAGGCGGGGACGTAGGCAGTTGGCCGAACCTCGATAACATATCTGCGTGTCATCCTTTATTTACTGCTTTCTGGTGCTTGTGTAATTATTTAAACTGCTTTATTTAATTTCTGGTATATTTACATTATTTGCACTAGATTGACCATAGGCTTGTGAACATACTGCGGTTAGGAGGAATACCAATTCACCCCCCTCTTGGGATCACGGCAAAGCTAATAGGGTCACATCCAAATCAAATAAAACTACAACTCTATTTAAACGCAACATCAAAGTACCTGTCACCACATTCCCTGCATGCTCGGCATCCGCTGGAGTAAGCGAATACACTTGTGCCAGAGCTGTGTTCGCCTGATAAGTCCTTTGGGATACCTAATTACTTCCTCAATTTTGACTCGAAGAAGGCATACCCCTCTGTGGTGCGTGACAATCCCGAGCCATGTGACCTGACTGGCCACAGTTGTAGCAATTACCTCCAAACAACTGGCATTCACTACTATGTCATTTACAGCACCTCATACAACGATCACCCGACTGGCTCACCTGAGAACTCTAGCACTCGGTATTCTGACGGTAACTCGAGCTCCAGTTCCTCCTCCTCCACGATCCCTGACGAGATCCAGACTGAGAACCAGAAGGTGCTAGTCTCTTCTTCAGCTCTTGATCCACCTCGTCCTCTCAGATACTAGTCTCAATCCCAGTGGCTTTATCCACCAAACCGAGAACTTATGGATCCGAAGCATACCCACCAATCTTCGGATGTCCTTTCTTAGGCCCTTCTCGAATCTTTGAGTCTTCTCATACTCGCTTGAGATCAAACATGGCGCGAACTGGGATAGCTCTGAAATTAGGATAGCTTCCCAAGAGGGGGGTGAATTGGGAATTTAAAAACTTTCTTTTTAATTCCTTTTAAGAATACTTAACTTCTTTTATTGTTTATCTAATTCTTTTACTTGTTTGTTTAATTTGTCAAACAATAACTTGATTTCTTTTATAGAATCAACAACACAAGCACTTAAACAACTAAATCACCAATCAACCTTTCAATTAACCACACTATCCAAACTAACCAAACACAATTTGAAGGCAAACAACCAAACCAAAATTAAGATATACAGTAGTAAGAAATTAGGATGGTTGTTTGTTTATGTATGCCTTATAAATATGAATCAAGCCTTGTAGTTGAATGATATGCTTGTTAAAATAAATTTGCTTCTTTTATATGATTTACAACCACACATCCACACTCTTCCCAAAATTCAGAATTCAAATAAACTCTTAGTTAATTTTCTTTAGGTGTTTTAACCAAGTAACGTACTCCCGTATGGTTTCCGCAAAGTATGGTTTAACCAACGTACTCCCTTTCGGTTTCCGCAACCCAAAACAAAATTAAACTTTAAGTTTGTTTGATTTCCAAATAAACGTAGTGTATATGATTTCAAATTTAAACCATCCACGCAATATAAATATGCTGAAAATAAAGAGTAAGGGAAAGAGAGAGTGAGACAGGATTTTACAAGGTTCGGCTTCAACACAGCCTACGTCCTCGCCTTTGGCAAAACCACCAAAGGATTCACTAAACCTGTTCCTTTACCGGGTGGAACAATACCTTTATACACTCCTTCAGAAGGCTAGAGCAGCACCTCTCTAAGCGATAATCCTTCGCCTAGCCGACGATCCAGCAAACCTGGAATCGTCACAATCTACAAGAATATAATATAAATTCTGCGTACAAAAAATACTCCCAAAATTTAGAGCAGGTTGTACAAATTGAAATGTAAATTGTACTTCAAAAAACCAAAGCAAAATAGAATATATGAAGCTCTAAAGTTTTTAGAAGTCACCAATGGTTCGTTTAAAAGAGAAATGGAATTGCAACCCGGAACTGAACTTTGATATTTTCAATCTACTATAATTGTAGAATTCCTCCCCAGCAAAAGATGTGAGCAAAGAAGAACTTCAGAAGAATTTCAGCACAAGATGAATTTCAAATTTTGTCTGATTTCTCTCTTTTCTTGTGTTTTCAAGTATTGTGTTTTTTCATTACCCAAAGAGGTATTTATAGGCAACTTAAAAGATCAACTTCCACATCAAATTAGGTAAACTTTGAAAAAACATTTAATTTGTTGACTAAATTTTGAATTTCAAAATTTTGAAAGATCAACATTCACATCAAATTAGGTAAACTTTGAAAAAACATTAAAATTGTTGACTAAATTTTGAAATTCAAAATTTTGAAAGATGTTGTCCATATCAAATTAGGTAAACTTTGAAAAAACATTAAATTGTTGATTAAATTTTAAAATTCAAAATTTTGAAAGATGTTGTCCATATCAAATTAGGTAAACTTTGAAAAAACATTAAATTGTTGATTAAATTTTGAAATTCAAAATTTTAACAAGAAGCTTCCCTTTGAAATCTAAAATTTGCTCCACGTGGCAGTCATCTGCCATGACATGGCAGTCATCTGTCATAATTAAAATTTAAACCCAGAATACTTTTATTAAACCCTTTAACTTGCTAGTCATTTGTCCATAGATAGACAGTCATCTGTCAGGTGCACTGCTTATCAGAAACTCACTTTTTATTTTGAACACTTTCCTTCCGTTAAGGCCTTTGTTACTTTAATTTCAAAAACATGTTTTAAGCTCTTTAAAACAAAGTGTTTCTTAGTTTCTTTTGATTTTATAAGAGCTTCACATATCTAAATGACATTTGGTTTTGAAGTACTTACAATAGTTCTTCTAATTATGGTCTTCTTAAATCCTTCAGCCTCCTTCAACCTTTTGAGGTTTACTTTTGACTTTGGGTTTGCTTGCCCTTAAGCTTCTTCATTTGTTATTCATTGCCTTCAATATTCTGAGGTGCTTTCACTAGATTAACATTGAGCTTCAACTTATCAACCTTGAGAGTTCTTTTACCTAAAACACATCACTTAACATCATATGTTAAAGCATCCTTCATTTTGTTATCATCAAAATAGGATTGAAAACTCCAGTTAAGTCAACAAGCTCTATATACCGAGCAGCATACCCCTGCACCGTCATGCTCCCCTGAGTTAGACTAGAAAACTCATCCGCCTTCGCATTACGTACAGAAGCTGGGAAGTATTTGTCAAAGAACACCTCTTTGAAATGAATCCACGTCGTCTCCACTAGACCGACTCTTTGCCTCTCCAGCAGACTCACCGTAGTCCACCATTGATTCTCCTCCCTAGATAGCTGGAAGGTAGCATAGAGGACTTGATGCCTATTTGTGCAGTGTAAAACCTTCAGAATCCTCTCAGTTTTCTCCACCCAGTCCTCTACTATCGTTGGGTCTGGTCCCCCAGAGAACCTCGAAGGATGCATGCGTGTGAACCTCTTAATGGTGCATCCCCTAGCAGTAGGAGAGCATTTGTGTCTTCTGACACTCCGCCTGATCTTCCGCAAAACCTATCTCGTCAAACCTCGAGACACAGTAGGAGACTCGTCACTCGCAGTCTCCTCGGAGCCACCTCCCAGGTTGTTATCTTTGGGCTCCATGCCGCAACACAGTAGAGTTCTATCAAGACTCCTATAACACGTACAGACGTACAGTTAAGAAAATTATCTTTCCCTAATCATGTTAACTACTCCCTACCAGGTCCAGGTCTATCCTATCACACCGACACGAAAGTCATCAATGGTCTGCCCTGCTTTTACTGAAATTATCATTCTAGGAAAAACACGGAATACCGCCGACAAGTCTCGGTCTAGCAACGGAACAACCCTCAATCAACTCTACCCACATCCAACATCCTATACTTCGGTATGTACTCACAGCTAAGCCTAACCAAGTCTGCAAGATCTAACAACCTGGTTAGTTCTAATACCAAGTTGTCACGCCCCGAACTCGAAAATGGGATCCAGTGTAACAACCTGCTTAAATATTCATATAATAAACATAATTAATAACAAAGTCAACCCAAACCTGTGGGTATCAGAGACACCTGTCATACACAGAGGAACTTAGGCAGCAGTAAATGTAAATCACATTCATCAACCATAAATTACATAATACCAGAGTCTACTACATCTCCAAAATACTGTGTTTATATACAATCTCCAAAACATCAAAATAAACCTAGGATCTTCCAACAAAAATCTCCTGATCCTAGATCAACACTTACCCTTCTAGTAGGGAAGCTCAACTCACTCAGCGACGGCCCTAACCCACCGGTCTCTCTGGGTTTCCTGAAAATCATTTAATGTTCGAGGGTGAGACACTTCTTAGTAAGGGAAAATAAACTAAATACAGTTGTGTGACAACATGAATACTTAATGATAATATAGATATACAGTACAATCTTCATACCAGAAAACATTCATCATTTAATAACTGCAAAAACGTATACTTTCATATTTCTAATAAATCATACTAATCATAACTGTCCGGTATAGTTAATAATACTGAAAACATACTCAGGATGAATAATTAGCTGGTGTCATGTATTACCTCCCATGATGGGCTATGCAGCCTGAAGGCGGGACCTAACAATGGTTGGCTGACCACTATCGAGTCAAAAATGTCTGTAAGTATGATGGGCCTGCCACACCCTGGTCCGGACTGTCAAGTGTACGTCTACAACTCTACACTGAAAGTCACATCAACTATCCATTTCCCACCCCCTCGTGGGGTGGTTAGCACCAATCTGAACATAGATATCTAATCTATAAGCTACAGTACCGTGCTCCTGAACTAAACTAAACTAACATCCGGGTTCTGATAACATATAATACATGATAATATAGCGTTTAACATAAATGGATTGATAGCATTTTCTATAATTTCATAAATACAGTCTCGCACAGAATATTTTATAAATACGGCCTCGTATCGAGCATTTTATAAATACGGCCTCACGCCAAACATTTTATAAATACGGTCTCATGTCGAACATTTCATAAATACGACCTCACGCCGAAATTATACTTAAAACACGGCCTCGCGCCTGCTATCAATCACGGCATTGTGCCGAATATCTCATACATATCATTCTGAATAATAAATCAATTATCATGTATTTTCAACATCATTTTGTACTGTATTATTTCATATTCCTGAAAACATGCTTTACTCGTAAAATTGCCATATTATAATACTTTTCATGAAATATTCATGCCACACATAACTGAGTAAATTCGTACATTTCATTCTAAAATTGCATTTCTTGTATAGCAACAATATTTTCTCAAATATGCATTTTCTCTATAATATTCAAATATAATACATGCTTCCCTGAAAATTAATTTACTGATAAATAATAGTAATACGTGTGGAAAATAACTGCATTAGTTTATTCCCTTACCTGGTATTGGAAAGAAACCCCCTAAAATTTCCGGTCCTACACTTCCAGGGTTCCCCGTTCAACTCCCTGAAAACAATAACTCCCAGAACTAAACTTCAGTATTTTCACCTGAGTATCATTTCCTTCAACTGTGGAAAAACCAAATTTCGAATAAAAAGCCTTACCTCAACTCAGGGATGAATTTGCACTTGCTTCCACCAACAATTTGCTCCAGCAGTTTTGGAGAGAACTTCCCCAGGTGCGTCGTGGTAGCCTTAGATCGTTGATCCAGCAACTAATATGGCTGAAATTGAAGAGAGAAGAGGGAGGAGCCGTAGGGAGAAGAGAGAGAGAGAGTTGTGCGTCAAAATTTTACTGAAAAAATGAAGTTTGGCCTTTTTATACACTGGCCCTTGTCGACGAGCCACGTCACCTTGTCAACGAGGTGAAGAGGCAATTCATCGACGAACCCTACCCTTCATCAACGAAATTCAGAGTCGCGCAAATTCTCTCTCGGTATTTTCTCGTCAGCAAAACATATCCTCATCGACGAGACCCTTTTGTAGCCTCGTGAACGAATCCCCTGTGTTCATCGATGAGGACCTGATAAGTTGGCTGCCTCCTTCTCTTATTGTTTCCATTTCCCCTCCTCTCTTATTAAATACCATTATTATTATTATTCGTGTCATTACATCCAGGGGTGAAAATGTAAACTAACCTATCCCTGTATGAAACAAATATAACCAAAATACAAGACATTAGATGAGGGTCCGACCACGTGGGGTTCCCAGGCACCCCATACACATCCATACACAACAGAATATACGCAACGAAAAAAGGTTTTTCTATATACATACAGTACCATACCAAAGTCTATACAATAGGAGTCCAAGCTCCATAGTGCAAAACATAACCTGGTTATCAACCATACTCCAACACAATAACTTGAGCACAAAAGTCCTAGCACTTACCCAAGCGCTATCCGTGGTACACCAACCACTACGCTCCTGCACCAAGAAGCTAGCTCTAGTTACCCGAAGGACCTGAAAATATATACGTATAGCAGGGGTGAGACACCTCTCAGTAAGGAAGAATACATGTTATATCGGTGTGTGGTATTTGAGTGTTATCATGATACACAACACATACATAATTAAATGCACTTCTAGTACCAGTTTCACAACAGTGCATACAAGTACACACACACATGATCAAGCAACCCGGTGTTGTCACACCCTTCGGCCCGTAGCTAGCTGACCCATAATACCCGTCGCCACCGGCACATGGCTAGTCCCATATTCCCATGGTATCTTACTGGGGCAAACTGGTTGATCCACACCCTTTGGTGATCAGTCGGTAAGGCTCACGCCCTCGGATATAGAGCCGGACACTCTTGCCAAACATGGCCAACGATTTCATACTCCCTCGGATATAAAGCTGGACACTCTCAGTACCTGGAATAACTCGGAACCTAGTTCCAATTGCATTCCACACAAAAACACAACCATGCATGCTCATATAACCAAACATACCACATCCATTTGGTAGTCTAAAATCATGGTTTTCCAAACATATACAGTTTAAATAAAGTCAAGGCATGACCATCCCTATTACATAGTATAAATCATTATATGCATATAGTTTTCCAACAAAAACCAGGGATGCAACCCAATACCCCCTTTTTCCCAAAACTATAATCATGAAAAACCCATAGTTTTACCTATTAGATCTCCTCAAATAAGTAACCAAAATGCACATAGGACCGTGAACCATAGTTCTACCGAGTCCAATTTCAAAAATAACCGACATAAACATGATTCCTCTTACCTTTCCCCGAGCAGTAAATCCAAAACTCCAAGGCCCCTGAACAGCGAATTGAGTTCCAAAACCTACAATGTACAGTAAAGAAAATACTCACAACACTATTCTCTACAAAACTATCATATCAGAATTGAAAATCGAGCCTTACCTCGATTTTGAACTTGTAGAGAATCCTTCCACGATCCTTGTGGTAATTTCGGATTAACAATTCTTGTAACGAACGGCGAAGAAATCTAGAGAGATGGAGAGTAGGAACAGTTTCTAGAGAGATAGAGAGAGAAAATGAAATTTCTTAGCTTGGAAGTAAGGAAACTGATATTTATAGCTCCTTTGACTCAGCCGCCCTCATCGACGAATTGCGTCCTCATCGATGAGGCCATATAGATAGCTCGTTGACGAGACGAGGTCCTCGTTGACAAACCTGATATTACCGGTTTCCCAAAACCCCTCGGCTTCTCCTCGTCGATGAGCCTCTGAATCTCGTCGACGAGCAGTGCATGGACTTCATCGACGAACTCTAGCTTTGTCGACGAAGCCTGCTAAATTCCTAATTTTCCCCTCTCTTAATTAATTAAACCCACCTATCAAGGTTCAGGTTCTTACATGATCAGCTGCAAGAACTGTTAGATAAGGGATTTATTCGGCCCAGCTCGTCACCCTGGGGAGTGCTAGTATTGTTTGTAAAAAAGAAAATGGGTCGATAAGAATGTGCATCAACTACCAAGAAATTAACAAAGTGACTATTAAGAATAAATACCTGCTTCCCCACATCGATGATTTATTTGACCAGCTACTGGAGATATAGGTTTTCTCGAAGATAGATTTGCGGTCTGGGTACCATCAGGTGAAAGTCAGGGCAAAGGATGTTCTAAAAGTAGCATTTAGGACTCGATATTGCCATTATGAATTCTTGGTTATGCTGTTTGGACAAACCAATGCTCCTACAATGTTTATGGATTTGATGAACAGGGTCTTTCACTAGTATGTGGACCAGTTTGTGGTAGTATTCATTAATGATATACTGGTGTATTTAAAGAGCCCAGAGGAGCACGAGGAACATTTGAGGATAGTACTTCAGGTGCTGAGGGAAAGGAAATTGTATGTGAAACTTAAGAAGTGTGAGTTCTTACTGAAGCAAGTTACCTTCCTTGAACACATGATATCCAAGGGTGGTATTTCAGTAGATCTGAGCAAGATTGAGGCGGTAGAAGACTAGGCACGATCGAAAATGTGCAGGAAATTAGATGTTTCCTGAGATTGGCTGGATACTACCGTAGATTTGTTGATGGATTTTCTAAATTGTCATGTCCATTGATGAGGTTGACCTAGAAAGGGGTGAAGTTTGTGTGGTCTGATGAATGTGGGCAGAGCTTCCAGGAATTGAAGCAGCGGCTTATGACTGCACCGGTGTTGACGATTCCTTCAGGTGAAAAGGGTTTCGTGATTTACAGTGATGCATCACTAAAAGGGCTCGGTTGTGTTCTAATGCAGTAGGGGATAGTGATAGCGTATGCCTCTCGACAGTTGAAAGAATATGAGAAGAATTACCTTACCATTGATTTGGAGTTAGCAGCGGTAGTTTACGCACTGAAAATATGGAGACATTATCTCTATGGGGGTAGTTGTGAGATTTTTACTGATCACAAGAGCGTGAAATAATTTTTCACAAAGAAAGAATTAAATATGAGGTACGGAAGATGGTTGGATTTGATTAAAGATTACGACTATACTATCAGTTACCACCCGGGAAAGGCTAATGTGGTAGCTGATGCCTTGAACTGAAAATCAGTGGGTGCATCAGTTTCTGTAGTGGCGATTCAGCATTCGGTCCAAATGGATTTGGAAAGACTTGGGATAGAACTCGTAGAGAGTGATCATCAGGAATTTATTGCCACTTTGGTGCTGCAGCCGACTCTACAGGAAAGAATTAAAGCGACTCAAATGAGTGATGTAGAGTTAGTGGAGCTTATAGAGAAAGTACATGATGGTCAGGTGGTAGATTTCAGTATCTTAGATGATGGAGCCTTGAGGTTCCATACTAGGCTGTGTGTACCTGCTGACCCTGAGATTAAGAAAGTGATTTTGGAGGAAGCACACTGATCCTTCTATATAGTACATCTTGGTAGCACTACAATGTATAGGGATCTTCAAGAATCTTTTTGGAGGAGCGGAATGAAAAGAGAGATTGCCGAGTTTGTAGCATAGTGTTTGACATGCCAGTAGGTGGAAGCTAAGCATTAGAGATCGATGGGGTTATTGCAGCTGTTGTACATTCCTGAGTGGAAGTGGGAACCTACAGTGATGGATTTTGTCACAGGATTACCGTCGACACTACATGGATAGGACGCCATTTGGGTAATTGTAGATCGACTAACGAAGACTACGTATTTTCTGCCTATCAGAGTTAATTACTCTTTAAATAGTTTGGAAGAATTGTATATACAAGAGATAGTTAGGATGCATGGCGTTCCAGTATCCATAGTTACAGATCGAGACCTACGGTTCACATCTCGTTTCTGGAGGAGTTTGCAAAGAGCCATGGGTTCTCAATGCTTATTTAGTATAGTGTTTCATCCTCAGACATATGAAAAAATAGAGAGGATGATACAGATATTGGAAGATATGGTACGTGCATGTGTATTGTACTTTGGATGCAATTGGATACGGTATATACCACTAGTCGAGTTTGCATATAATAACAACTATCAAGCCAGCATTGGGATGACACCATTTGAGGCATTATATGGCAAGAGGTGCCGATCCTCGTTATATTGGGATGATATTGGGGAACATCAGATTTTGGGGCCAAAGCTGATACAACAGACTCAGGATAAAGTCAGACTCATCAGAGATAGGATCATAACAACATAGAGTCGGCAGAAGAGTTATATAGATACTTGCCAATGAGAGTTATAATTTGACACTGGGGATCCTGTGTTTTTGAAGGTGGCACCTTTGAAAGGAGTTATGAGATTTGGGAGGAAGGGTAAGTTGAGCCCTAGGTATATTAGACCATTTGAGATTCTAGAAAGAGTGGGTCCAGTTGCCTACAAGTTGACTTTACCACCAGTTTTGTCTAGAATTCACGACGTATTTCACGTTTCAATGTTGAGAAAATACCTCTCAAATCCCTCCCATGTGATTAGATATGAGGCACTGGAGCTTAGTGATGCCTTGTCTTATGAAGAAGTGTCAGTGCAAATTCTGGATTGGAAAGAGCAGGAGTTACGCACGAAAAGCATACCAGTGGTAAAAGTTTTGTGGCACAACCATGTAGTAGAGGAAGCTTCTTAGGAATTAGAGGAGCAGATGCGCTAGAGATACTCACATCTGTTTAGTGGGAATCAAGATTAAGGTATATATTTTGATTTGTAAAGTATTGGATAGGTAGTGTTTTGGGTTTAATTTAAGAATGGTTTTGGGGAGAATTTTCTTTGAATGGTTGTAATCTCCCAGAACCCCCTTTATAACCACGATATTCCTCTGCCGTAAGTGAGGATAATTAATAAAATGGTGGTGTTTTTCTTTAAGATTGGAAATGTGATGAATGGAAAATTTTGAGGATGAAATTTTATAAGGAGAGGAGAATGTAAAGACTCGAAAATTATAATAATAAGAAAAATAAAGAGACGGAGGAAAATTCAATTTGGGAAGTCCAAACTGTCGACGATTTGGTGAGGGTCCCAGAAAACCGTCGATGGTTTTCTTTTTATCGTGGCTCGGTAACAGGTAAAACGGTGAAAAGGGGCGGGTTAAAGCCCAAACCGTCGACAGTTTTGTGAATAGTGCAGAAAACCGTCGACGATTTTCTCTGTAGTGGGCATTTTAAAGGAAACCTATATTGGCCTTACAAGGCTTAAAATCTTGTTATGTTGTTTTGATGCTAACAAACAAGTGAAATTTAATGTATTTGTATGAGTAATGATATTTCAGGGCTCATATATGAGTGTTATATTGCACATCATATTGAAGAAGCAAAACCATCAATACAGGGTTTTATATCAGCAAGAACAAATTTCATATATACAGGGCTTATATAAACAAACAAACTATTTTAAGTGCTTACATTGCCAAAGTGGTGTATGTGTTAATTTTGGTTTGGTTGTTTACTTTTAATTTATGATTGATTGGCTTGGCTACTTAGATGATTGAATACTTGTTTGGCTAAGCAATAATGTTGTGTTGTTGATTGTTTAAAAGAAACCAAGTTCTTGTTTGATTGACAAAATAGATAAACAAGTTAAAGAATTAGTTAAATATTAAAAGAAGTTAAGGATTTATTAAAAGCCAATTCACCCCCCTCTTGGGAAACTATTCCTAATTTCAACCGGCAAGTTATTTTCTTATAACAAAAAAAATTCTCTCTCTCTCTCTCTCTCTCAAACCCATAGCTCTCTCTCCCTTCTCTCTTCGATTCAGGCTTCGTTATAGCCCGAATTGACAATTAGGAACCACCATGAGATTTCTGGGAAGATTCTCTACAACTTAGGTGGAGCAAATTTTTAGTTTGGGGTTCCGAGGCACCATCCCAAATGTCACGCCCTGAACTCGGAAATGGGACCCAGAGGTGAATTAGTAACCTAACATGTCCCTATATCATACAAATAACAACGATACAACATAATGAATGAGGTCTGACTCCGTAAGGTTACCAGGCACCCTATACGCATCCATAAACAAATCATATACACAACGGAAAAGGTTATTCTATACAAGTACTATACCATACCAGAGTCTATACAAAACAAAACAGAGTCCTGGCTCCATACATACAAAACGTACATTCGGGTGCCAACATACCCCAAAACGGCAACCCACGAAACAAAAGTCCTAGCACTGACCCAAGCTCTACCCACAGTACACCGGCCACTATGCTCCAAACTCTAGGACATTAGTTTCGGTTACTTGAAGGACCTATAAAAATGTACGTATAGTAGGGGTGAGACACATCTTAGTAAGACAAACACATGTTATATTAGTGTGTGGCATTCAAGTGTTATCATGACGGAAAATGAACACAGTTAATGCAATTCCAGTATTCTCACAATACAGTTCCAGTATAGTGCATACACGTACACACACATACCCACACCCATGATTTACACGGTGTCTTCACACCCCTCGGCCCATAGCTAGTCCGGGATATTCGGCGTTTGTCCGTAGCCAACCTACGACACACGACGCCACTAGCACATGACTAGTCCCAGACTCCCATGGCATCGCACCGGCGCTATCTGGTGGATCCACACCCTTCGGTGATAAACCGGTATAGGCTCATGCCCTTGGATATAGAGCCAGACACTCTTGCCAATATGGCAGGCGATAAACACACGCCCTCGGATATAGAGCCGAACGCTCTTTCAGTACCTGGAACAATTCGGGACCCAGTTCCTATTGCATTTCAACATAACACATTCATGCATGCTCATGTAACCAAACATACCACACCCATTTGGTAATCCGAAAATCAGTTTTTCTATTCATATACAGTTTAAAACAAAGTCAAGGCACGACCATCCCTAATCCACAGCATAAATCACAATATACCAACGATTTTCAACAAAACCAGGGATGCAACCCAATACCCCTTTTTTCCTAAAGCTGTAACATGAAAACCCCATAATTTTACCCATCAGATTCCCCCAAATGAGTAACCAAAACACACACAGGACCGTGAACCAAAACCAAGTTCTTAAACTAAACCGAGTTCCCGATTATATTTCAAAAAATAACCATATCAAAATTAATTTCCCCTTAACCTTTTTTCTGGTTTCTTTTCCCCAAAAGGACCAATTCAAATTCCCGAACCTCTAAACGGCTCCTAACAGCGAATGATGTTTTCCTAAAATCTAACAAAACACAGTACAGAAATACTCACAACTTTATCCGTCGCTCTTTACCAAACTACCGATCAAAAAAAACAAAAAAAAAAAAACAAAAAAAAAACCGAGCCTTACCTCGATTTTAGGTTGAAACCTGAAAATCTCCGAAACGGGATTCCAATCCGTAGGTTTTGTAGAGAATCCTTCTGTGATTCTCGTGGTAACGTCGGATCTACAATTCTAGTGACGAACGGTGAAGAAATCTATAGAGAGAGAGAGAGTGTAGGATGAGTTCTAAAGAGAGAGAGAGAGAGAGAGAGAGAGAAGATGAGATAGAGAAGAAGAGAAGTAGAGAAAGAGAGGAGGAATTTGAGATTTCCTTCAAATGATTAAGCAATGAACTTTGATATTATAGCCTCTTGACCCAGCCTTAGCCCCTCCGTCTATGAATGGCGTCCCCGCTCCGTCGATGAGGCTATCTAGTCAGCTCATCCGCGAGACACGGTGAACCTTGCTCCGTCGATCCCCAGTTCTCCCCTTCGCCAAATCTCCTCTGCTTCTCCTCATCAACGAGCCTTTGAATTTCATCAATAATGAGAAAAACCAATGGACCTCGTGATGAACTTCTGACTTTCATCGACAAGCCCTGCTCCACATTTGTATTTTTTTTAAAAAACCCCCTTCCTTCTTTTATTATATTTAAACAAGCACCACATATCACGGTTTCCGTTTTTCTACAAACCTCCCCTCCTTACAAAAAATTTTTGTCCTCGAAGTTTTTTGCCATCTTTCGTCTCATTCCACGGAAACTCATTCCATCATACAATCAAACACATATACTAACTCTAGAAAGAAACTGTGCTGACTACTAAAAAAAAAACCAGCCCCATCAGGAACATATACAACAACATAACCTCACTTATGGCGGAGGAATCCGTGGTTCATACACATCATGTCATTGGAGTCAAACATACACACACTTTACCCAAAGACAAAACACCTATCCCAACCCAAGTAGATGATGTACACATAACTCAAAAACAAACTGGTGGATATCTTCTGGTGTAATTTTTTCCATTTCTTCCCCGGTTTCTTAAGAAGCCTCCTCAACGTCGTGGTTCCGTCGCACTTCACCCTCACTACGGTATACTCTTTTGGTAACGAAACTTCTGAACTTTTCAGTCTAGAAACCTGAATAGGTATAAATATCCTCATATACCTAAAGTATTCCCCAATTTCCCAAACCAGCCCCAATAACTGATAACATGTGCAGGAAATCCAACCATGTAAACTCTCAACAAGGAATACGTGAAACACATCGTGGACCCTTATGAGTGTTGGGGGTAGTGCAATCCTGTAGGCTACAGGACCCACTTTGCGTCAAGAATCTCGAAATTGTCCGATTATACCTCGGGCTCACTGTTTCTCTTCTTCTCTCGATATCATCACACCCTTTCATCAAAAAGCGATACACATATACCTTATACCTTACCCCCCCACCCATCGAAACTCCATAACCCACGGCGGCGACACATCTGCATAACTTTTTTCTGCTGCGTTTGAACTGATTTAATCCTCTCCTGGATCAAACCCACCTTTCTCAGATGCCTGCTGCAACTAGTTTTTCATGTCCTAAAAACCTGATGTTCCACCAACCCTCAATCCCAATATAGAAGCGATCGACACCGCCTTTCCGACCATACAAAGCCTCGAACGGTGCAATCCCAAACTAGTTTGGAAGCTGTTATTATAAGCGAACTCACTTAGTCGCAATAAACTATATCTAGCCTTACCACCAAAGTCTAAAACCACAGGGGCATCAGCAAACATATCTTTCTCTTCTTTCCCAAGATCTGTATCCGTCCTCCGCTCATTCCCCACGCCTCCGTCTTTGTCCATCAGTCTGGGGGGTTGGAACGCTGTGTATTTGTAAAGTAAGCTTTTTTGTCCCAATGTGCCCTCTAGCAAGGCTTCGTCCAGAAATTCGCGAATAAAAAACCTTGGGTTCTCAAATGATACAATGGACACCATTTGACCTCCATGCGTTCTCAACATCTCATGACATACATATCCACTAGCGTACTTCAAAGGATAGCTAACCTTTATTAGTTATGAAATGAGCAATTTCGTCATTTTGTCCAACGATCACACCTAAATAGGCAAAGCTGCAACAGCTCCTGCCCGGGCCCTCTGAATGTTCATCTTTTCCACCTGCCTGACCGACGTTAGAAACAAGACTGCTCCGCGAACTGAGTAAATTTTCCCCCTCTTCATACCTGCCTACCAAAAGGTTTTTTTTGTTGCGGCAAGTCCCCTTGATACATTTTTGTGCTAATCATGAAATGTACCGTATATAAAAAACTATGCGCCTCCTCCAGAATCATCCTTCTGATCCTTCCAATCATCGGTTTGGAACATATAGCCTGGGTCCCCAAACCCTCCGCCAACTTTCCTGCATCACTAGCTTTTGCCGGCCCTTTTTTATTACATAATAATATAACACTCCCAAACAAAGTTTCCCGGCTGACCACCATAACTAGCAAAGAAATATCCTAATGATCCCCAGAACCCCAACTCATACCCAAGCTTCCCAAATCTTGTCCCGATGGGATGCCTGAGCTACAACTGCAGATAACAGTCGCAGGTTTTCAGACTTTTTGACCTCAACTATCCCAAACCACAATTTAGCTTTTCTCTGGGTGATAATGATCGTGCAATCATCTAGTCCTTAATCCAAATCAAGCCAAAATCAAATCAAGCCACCGTCTTTGACTCATATTTCAATTCCTTCCTCTTTCTCTGCGAAATAAATACTATAGGCCTTTTAAATATGGTCAATAAGATCTCCGCTCGCACAACCATACAATAGTGTTGCCGGATCCTTCAATGCATATACAATGGCAGCTAATTCCAGATCGTGTGTAGGGTAATTCCTTTCCCTTTTTCTTCCTCATAATTTTTTTAGTTGGCAGAAGTATCTAAGAAATTACCAAGAGGATTAATGAGCACCTAACCTTAACCTTGTTTGCATAAGTGACACACGCCTAAACCCTTCAGAGATGCGTCGCTATGATTACAACACAAAACTGGCCATCGGCCCCCCCAAGGAATGGTCAACTGAACGCAGTAAGCAGTTTGGTGCTTCAAACTCCTGAACACACCTTTGCTCCCCGCATACACTGGTCCCTCAACTTCACATCACTTTCACCCCTTTTCCAAGTCAAACGTGTCAAGGCTATACAGTTTAAAGAAACCCTCTACGAAACCGAAAAGGTAACCCCCGCCAAGTCCCTAGAAACTCCAACCTCCACCACGTCTTTCCGGTCTTACCTTAGTCGACCACAAACAGCTTCAATCTTTCTTGCCAGGATCAACCTGAGATGCCGCCTTAGACACCCACAATTTCCCTAAGAACGCAACGTGATTCAACCGGAACTCAACTGCTTCAAGCAATGGCATAACAACTTCCTTTTTCTCAGACAATATCTGTAAAGTCGAACTTCTTTGAATACAACCAGAAATGTCATCAATGAAACCACCAATGAAACCATGTTCTGGTACTCATGGAACACCCTGTCATCAGATCCATGAACACCCCCGGAGCATTGGTCAACGCCAAATGGCATAACCAAGAACTCATAGTGGGCCATATCTGGTTCGAGAAAAGTAGTCTTTTTGCAACATACTTCAGATCGAAACCCCACCGATAATATCCTGACCATAGGACGATTTTTTTGAAATTCCCCTGCCGTCCCCCCTGTGCTGGTTAAAGAGAAATCATCATACGCGGCAAATGGGTCATGATTCTTCACCAGTTACCTTGTTTTGATCTCACCACGTCTAATCAAAATTCAATACCCATAAATGCATCGATCCACGTCCTTTTTATTCAAGCAGAAACAATACTGGAGCTCCTAGGGCTAAAACCTCGGTTGGATGAAGCCTGGCTTGTCCCAGTAGTTCCTGCCAAAACCGCTCCCTTCCATTCCTAAAAATTCTGCTGGGGCCTCGCATCCCGGTACAGAGCTTTTGAGATCGGTGCCCTTAAAAACCATGCTATAACTCTACTCGCGACTCCACCTCACGATCCGGAGGTAAACCGGGATAAATCACATCCTGGAAACACAATCCTGAACATTGCTTGACTACCCGAACTATCCTTGTGGGTTCTCCAACTAACCCCTCATCCCGCGGTGGTTTCTTTTTTAAAACACAAGCTAGGTCCCCCTGACACACTTCCAAGAGTAACCTCCTCGTCTTGCAGTGCCCATAGAATTATGTGGCATCGGAACGGCACACACGGATCCTATAAACTCGTACTCTCGTCCCCTCCCGCTCCCTCAAGAGGTCTGAAAAAACTACTACCACCCTTTCTAACGACAGTCCCGATCACAGATAACTGTCGAAACAACCATCCCATCCCCAGAATGACCATCAACCAATCAAACCCCCGACATATTGTAATACCATAAGCCATTTCACCAAGGTAGCAGCCTTTCTTTTGAATTTATCTCTGTTGGCAGTTTACTAACATCCTACCGATAGAATGATATAATCCAGAATGGTGTAGCAACAG